>NC_061848.1:26482033-26484533 GCF_019202785.1 Penaeus chinensis
CAGAAATTACTTTGTAATTGTAAAGAGGTTTGATATCAAATTCGTTCCTTTTCTAGACCGTAAACTAAAGTGATTGCTCCGTTTTTTACAATCAAGATGTTAGCTTGAAGTACAATTCTAAAAGTACAAAGAATTGTGAACCATAAGGTCTAGTTTAAGCTTTAACCGAAATCGGGGAAAAAATGCATGATGTTGACAGAAATAAGGTTTAATCCAGATTTAATTTCCCATTGATTAAATTCGGCATGTTAACTCCCCGGTTTTCTTTTTCTTTTTCTTTTTCATCCTCTTTTCTTTTTTTGTTAACAATGCATCTGTCGTCCTTCGTTAAATAAATAAATAAAAAATAGTCAATTTTGAAATAAGGTTCTGAAGATAAAATTCGATTCCATTAAAATAAAGTTTGCTTCTCATCTGCTCCATCAAAAATAATCTTCCTTAATGGTGTCTTAGGGACAAAACTGGGGCTCTGGAAAACCCATGGCCCCGAAAACAGCCCCATGGCCCCGAAATCAGGGTCTTGGGCCCGAAAACAGCCCCATGGCCCCGAAATCAGGGTCTTGGGCCCCAAAAACAGCCCCATGGCCCCGAAAACAGCCCCATGGCCCCAAAATCAGGGTCTTTGGCCCGAAAACAGCCCCATGGCCCCGAAATCAGGGTCTTGGGCTCCGAAAACAGCCCCATGGCCCCGAAAACAGCCCCATGGCCCCGAAATCAGGGTCTTTGGCCCGAAAACAGCCCCATGGCCCCGAAATCAGGGTCTTGGGCCCGAAAACAGTCCCATGGCCCCGAAATCAGTGTCTTGGGCCGCTTTGGCTCTACGCAACCGAGGCAGACTTAAAGGGTTTATCAAGGAGCAATTTGCAGTTTACAAGGGTTTGCAATAGGCCCCCGTAATCACCCCGGAAGCTCCAAATAGGGTTAGAACAAAAGTGAAAATTGATTGCACATCAGCAGGCAAAGAGGAAAATCTCTCTTTTGAGTTTTTGAAGAAGACGAGCAGGCATATATCCTCATGCTTTATGCATATTAACATCATCATTATATTCTTCATCTTCATCCTCCTCCTCCCCCTCCTCCTCCTCCTCCTCATCATCATCATCATCATCATCATCATCATCATCATCATCATCATTATCATCATCATCATTATCATCATCTTCATCATTATCATTATCATTATCATCATCATCATCATCTTCATCCTCATCATCATCATTAATAACCATCATTATTATTATGGTAATAATAATAATAGTAGTGACAAAAATTATACTAATGAAAATAATGATAATGATAATGTTAATGTTAATGATAATAGTGATGATGATAATAGTAATAATAATAATAATAATAACAATAATAATAATAATAATAATAATAATAATACAAAAATGATAACAATAGTACTACTACTACTAATGAAAATGATAATGATAATAATAATAATAATAATAATAATAATAATAATAATAATAATGATACTAATAATAAAGATTACAATAATAATAATAATTATGATAATAATAATGATAATAGAAATTATAATAATAACAATAAGGATAACAATACATCAATAACAATGATAATAATGACAGAGATGTAAAAAAAATGCATCAGCAAATAAATAAAAGCATAAAATATAAAACAGAAACCATCGATAGAAAGAACAAAAAAATGCGTAATGCAAAATGCCTCTTCCACATTCCAAAATGTATAAAGCTCGCTGTAAAATTCATGCAGCAGTTAATTTGACAGTCATCATGCATGGCATCGAAACTGCCGCGCTGAATTCACGCGTTATGTGAGTATCTCCGGCAGTTCATTTTCCTTCGGGCTCTGTGGCTGCGCGTGAAACAAAAAGATGAGGCTTATTACACAAGAGTTTCATGATGACATCTATGATTTTAAAATAACGTAAATCATGATAAAAAAACGTATACTATGAGAATATCAATCATTATTGAAAATGCTCAGTGATAATGAAGAAAAGTATTATTATTACTTTCAATTATTTTTATTATCATTATTATTACTATTGTTATTATTATTATTATAACTATTATTGTCACTATTATTATTATTATCATTAATATTATTATTATTATTATTATTATAATTATTATTATTATTATTGTTATTATTATTATTATTATCATTATTAATTGTTATTATTATTATTATTATTATTATTATTATTATTATTATTATTATTATTATTATTATTGCTATTATTATTATTATTATTATCATCATTATTATTTTTTTATTCTATTACTATTATTATCATTATTACTATTATCATCATTATCATTATCATTTTTATTATTATTATTATTACTATTATGATTATCATTATCAATTATCATTATTATTACTGTTATTCTATTATTATCATTATTATTATCATTATCATTATTATTACTATTATTATTATCATTATTATTATCATTATTGTTATTATTATTATGATTATCATTATTATTATTTTTATTATTAT
>NC_061848.1:26489533-26492033 GCF_019202785.1 Penaeus chinensis
TGTTGTGCTGTGTGTGTGTGTGTATTGTGATGTGTTGCGTGTGGTTGTGTGTGTGTGGTGTGTGTATCGTGTGTGTGTGTGTGGTTTGTATATTATATATTATCTATATATAATATATATATATATATATGTGTGTGGAGTGAATGTGTGTGTGTGGTCGTTTGGTGGTATAGTTTGTGTACTGTGGATAATATTCTTTATATTGTTTTATATTATATGATTGTGTTTACTCACACACACACCCACTTTTATATATTTTTATAAATATTTATACATATTCATACACTTTATACATAATATTATATTATATAGATACAAAACACACACTCACTCACATGGTACTATAATGTGCTTGGGAGAAGTTGTTATATACATACATATACATTGTATTTTTATATATCTTATATTTATTTTATTAATATATTTTTATTTTATTGTATTCATATTTTGTGCATTTGGATGGACTCTACTATACTTCCATTTATTTTTATATATATGTATATATATATTATATATATATATATATTATATATATTTATATATCGCGTCACCACAGCGCAACACGGGTACCATGTGTGTGTGTGAGGTCGTGGGTGTGGTGTGTGTAGTGTGTTGTGTTGTGTGTGTGTGTGTGTATGTGTGTGTGTGTGTGTATACACACACATATACATGAACACACACACATAGACACACACACACACATGGTACCCTTGTGCGCTGTGGTGACGGGAGTCCTGGAGGCTGAGCGATGCCGTAGCAACATGCCTCTTCGGTTCCTTATTCCAGCAAGACGGATGGCCTGGCCCGGTCAGGTCAATCGGCTGGTCTTCTTTGGGAGGCTAGGGTCAAGCAGTCACTCGCACAGGTACCGTGAGTGCCATTAATACGAGACAGTGGCTGCGTATACCCTCTCACCACCCCTGGAGGTATTAGACATGGAGCTCTAACATCCACTTCCCCTTGTTGGACTCCATGGTGGGTGGGGGCGTGAGAGGGTGAAGTAGGCGCTATGGCATATGGCGATCAAACGCCTATATGCGATTTTACACCAAAGATGATGGCCTCTGCAGGCCTGTACCCAAAACAGGGAGACCTCTGACTTCCCCTCAGACATCTTCCCTGACCGATCCAGAAGCACAAACTCCGCACATAATACCAGCTGCCTTCCACGACCGAAAGCCTTACCGATAGGGCGGTTTCGAATCGTCCACAGACCAAGTGAGTTCTGGGTCAGTCTATGGCCGTTTCACCACAGTTGAACGTTCCCTGCAAACCTGGAATGCTCGACCTGATACCAAATTGGCTGAGATTCTTTGGGAGACAGGCGCAGCAGGTTATATCTGCGGAAAGAGCTAAGTTATGATTCAGGACTTTGGATCTTCTAGATTTCCACTGAATTTATTGCAGGTAACGAAAGTGGCCCTTATTTGGCGGTGGTGGCGGGGGTAACGTGAGTTTATCACCGCATGAATCCCGCGAGACTGGAGAGTCATGTTGGTTCTTAGGTTATCAGGGTGCCGTGGATGTGGACGGTTTTCACTTACTCACTTAGTTAGTGGGGGATTTCCGTACTATGACTATAAAGACTGATCACACACCAACCTAGGCACAATTAATGGGACCCTGTGGGGAGCCCCATTTACCCGCCCTTTGATTTGGGTAATTCAATGGGGTTCTGCTGCCAATAAATACGGTCTACAATTAAGGATAGCCTATCAATGTCAACACTATAATGTGGATCCTGTAGCATAAGGCAACACTACTCTGAGGTGTGTTTAAGGCTACTCAGTTGATCGGGACATAGGGACACAACAGACCAAAGGTTCCACTGTGCAAAGAGGTATATGACTGGAGCCTGGCCGCTCTGTATGGTTGATGGCGGCCGCAGGCGTAAAGGGTCATTAAATTCGGCCTAAAAGTCTTCTTTTTCAATTCTCGGAAGTAAGAAAACTTCTCCCTAACCGGCGCTGCGATTCCCTCCAGCACATTTGTGAAGCTTATGAAAAAAAATCAGTGGATAATTTCTTATTTTAAGATTCATAGTACCTGCAAGAATCTTCCCAAGAACGACAAACTACATCTTTCACAAGTAAGATAAGGCACACTCCTCTGAGTTGACCGCTGTGGTCTTGGCAGTACCTCAAACAGCTTTGGGGTATCGGTCGAATGAAGTTCGGAGAGGAAGTGTAGAGTCGCCACAGGACGGCAATCGACACAGGACTAGTTGCAGCCTTTTAGGGGGATCGGAATAGTTGGGCACTCAATTCAAAAACTAACAGTTTCCTACATCCACTCCTCCCTGATCCTATCCTTGCAGAGACCTCACAGGCAGAGGCCTTTGCCCACTGAATCCATTGCAGTCTTGGACGACATCAGGATGTGCCATCCCATGGCAAAGCCTGGCTGTAGCAGAGGCCAGTTAACTCTCAAAACTACTGTCACTGATAAGGTGCCACTGTCCCACGCATACAAGTCACACAACTACTATGCTTGCTCAAAT
>NC_061848.1:26532033-26544533 GCF_019202785.1 Penaeus chinensis
ATAACATAGCTATGAAGAGATATTTAACTTGACTATGGTGTAATGCTATGGTGTAATGCGGATCATCAGCCAACTTTCCTAAAATTACAAGGATATTTTACATCGTTACATGAATAATGAAAAGCTCCATAACCTAACACAATCTACCGAATCCTAAGAGCGAAAGGGGAAAAGGGGAAAAGGGGAAAGAGGAAATGGAAAATGGAAAAGGGAAAAGGGAAACGGAAAAGGGAAAAGGGAAAGGGTTGAGGGAGGGAGGGGAGAGAGAGAGAGAGAGAGAGAGAGAGAGAGAGAGAGAGAGAGAGAGAGAGAGAGAGAGAGAGAGAGAGAGAGAGAGATAGAGAGAGAGAGAGAGACAAAAAGGGAGAAAGAGTAAGAGATAAAGAGAAACAGAAAGAGATAGTGTAGATACAGAGAGAAATGTACTGAAGCCTTTGCCTGAAAGTCTTTGGTGTTTGATGTCACTTTTAACACCTCCTCACACACTCATAATAGCGTAGAAGTTGAACAGTGTTCTTGCTTGAAGCTTTCCTGAATGACAAGAAAAATGTTGTCGTGTTTTAGGTGCTTCTCTCTGCAATCTGCACATAAAATGATGCTAATTCTTCCTTTTGTAGTTATCTAACTAGCATTCAACTGTCTTTTTGATAAACACATTTTCCCAAGCACGCACACAAACACACACATAAACACACGAGAAAATAAACTAATAGCCCAACCCCACACGACTAAAGAGAAGAGAGCGGGAAGGGCAACCGCATCCCGCCAGGAACACATCTCACGCCAAAATCCCTCCTGAAGGCACGTGTATATTTCCCCCCAAAGTATTCAAGCCTCCGGAACAATGGTTATATAACAGACGGGAAAAGAAAATGAGAACTTTATCACAGCATCTGTCACAATGCATTGCAGCCGGTTTCATCCGTGTAAGTGGCTGGAGGCTCGTGGATCAGCGAAGTCTATGAGAGACCATTAGCAGGAGTGGTGAATGGGGGAGAGGGACCCATAGTTCTTATGATACTGCGACTCCTTGTCTTTGAGAGCGAGAAAAGGGGGTTCGGGTTATGGGATGCAGGTCGTTATTTTGGAAGCGACCTTTGAAGTGTAATGCGATTCTTTTTAATACTCGCTTAGGCAAACATACAGGGGTGTGCGCGACAGATGGAGACAGGCGCACACCCGCAAAAAAATAATAAGAAATTAGTTATTTGTGGGGAATATATTTAGTGCCAACATACAGGTTTTTCTTCACCAAATGTCAGTTTATTCAGTATCTTAACTATAAATGGTAAGGAAAAGATAAAGAACTTTATATGCTTTATTAAATAGTAATAGAAAATATATTTAAATAACATATAAATACTTAGTTATCTAAGGCATGCAACATTTAAACAGTGAAAAATTCATAAATAGGTGAACATTTTTCTTAAACTGTCTTAATACAACTAAATAAATAGAACTAGTAACAAAAGGAACACGTATATTCCTCATCGTAGTCATTAGCAATAATAAGATTTGTGATAATATCGCTCTCCCAGTATTTCCGCGGCGGCGACGATCTCTGCCCACAAGCATCCTGTTGCAACCTTGCTCGAATGATCATGAATATTGCAAAAGCAATCGATAAACATGTCGACCGCTGATCAAATATTTCCCTCCCTAAAAAACGTGGACGCTCTCCATTCCTCCCTCCAAAAAGATCTACAATATTCTAAAATATCAGAAGCCTTTTTTCTGACGACTAAGAGCGAGTGTCAAGGATGCATGACGATGACGGAGATGGCGGTGACCAGGTGGCGGTGGTGTGAAAGGAGATGAGTATGGTGGTGACGAGTAGCTGGTGAGGGTGACAAATTGATGTGGTGCGGCGTGATGTGGTGCGGAGCAGAGAGCCGGGTTTGTCTTGCGAGAGAGGGTGAAGGTGGCCACTCCCGGGAGACGCTTCAGACGCAAAAAAACATTCGGAGACGCCAGGAAAATAAGAAGGAACGAAAGAACAAAACGAAGAAAAGAAGTAGCTGTCATTCAAGGTCATGCAGGAACTGACACCGGCTGCCGTAGAGGCAGTAGCCCTTCTGGTGGAAGCTGAAGCACTGCTTGGTGCGGTACATCGGGTGCTTCGGGTACGTGCGGAGGTCGTGCGAGCCGTGGGCGTACAGGCACGACTCGCCGTAGCCGCAGAAGCTGTTGTACTGAAAAGACCGACAGAGCTCCGTCTTGTACTTGGTGAGGTCGTGCGGGCGCAAGGCAGAGGGCGCCGAAGGGGACGCGGGCGGCGAGGGGTGGCTGACCACGGAACCGTCCGAGGAGTGCCTGCAGCTCGCCCGTGACCTGGGGACCTGCTGGTGGCAGTCCTGGACACGCAGCGAGCGGAGCAAGTCCGCGAGGTGGATGCCGTACTCGGACCAGCCGTCCTCACTCCCGCTGGCTCCTACCTTCAGCGTGGCTCCCAGGTGTCGCTCCTCCTCGGAGTCGTCGCTCCGGAGGGTATTGGAGAAAACCAGGTCGTCGTCGTCGCGCGTCGGCGAAGAGTGCACGGACAGCCACGACGGCTCCTCGTTGCTCAGGGAGCTCGCCCTTCCTCGGCGCTTCCTGCGTCTGTTCCTGGCCACGCTCCGCTTCTTGCACACGCAGCCCCTCATCCTCTGCCACGAGGGAGCGATGAGGCTCTTCTGCTGCCCTTCGTCGTCCGAGCTTTGGTCGCCTCCGTCAGGAGCATCGCCGCAAGCGGGCAGAGACGCGCAACGACCCTCCTCCTTGACGTCGCACGTGCCGTCGCTCCAGACGGTCGCGGAGTAGACTGGCGCCTTGTGGAGGATGTCCTGCACCACCTCGAGCTCCTTCAGGTCCTCGCGATCCACCTCCTGACACGTAATTCGATTCGGTTTACTTAAGGAATCGTCGTCAAGTTTCCTGGCGTCCTTGGGGACCGTCACTAAGTCATCGAAAGTCGGACACAACGGCCCGATGCAAGAATCAGCCACAGCGTCCACCGTCTGAAGCACCTGGTTTAGCACGTGGCACGCACTCTCGCTTTTCGTCCTTCCCTTCCCATGGCCCGCGTCGGCCACGGGCTGCTTCGCCTCAGTCAACAACTTGTCCTCTAAAGTATCGTAATCCAGCTCGCACGACCTCAGCGTGCTCAGCAGATCCACGTTCTCCCGAAACAGCTCTGTTCTCGCGTCGCTCCGGCGGGGCAGAGCGAAGCCAAGGGCGTCCCCGTCATGCTGCGCAACGATCCTCTCGCTGCTGGTCCTCCTGCGGACTTCGGGAGGCGAGTAGGAAGAGAGGAAGAGACTGAGCTCTTCCTCGAGCGGCCTCGAGCAGGCGATGAGATGGAGCTCCGGGACGGGGTCGGTGGCCGCCTCGAGGAGCCGCCACGTGATGCTCGCCGTGCGGCCGCCGTCCTCGCTGGCCGGCCGGTAGTGCAGCGCCTCCAGCACCTACGGGACACACTCGTCAGAGGCGGGAAGGGGGAATATCAAGGTAAATAATTAAGAATTTGCTAGAAGAGAATAGGTTTATCAACAGTGACTTTGGAAAAATAGAGAATAGTGAAAATGCTGACATGCTTTTCAGTCACCTAATGAGGACAGAAAGTAATCAAAAAGAAAAGAAAAAATAATATCAGATTCATAACACCATAAATATTAATCCTGAATAAAACTACCAAATGGATCTAATGAAAGTGATAATATGGAAGACCAAGAAAAAACGAAAGAATCAGAAAAAATGGGAAAAAAAGAACACGAGAAAAAAAGTTGAAATGTTACAGCGCACGATTACACTCCTCTAATAAAAAAAAGGAAATGTTGCAATAAACAAACTCAATAGAACAGCTATCCAAGAGAGACTCATCAATAACAAGTGGAACTGGACTTTTACATGAAGTTTTTTTTTATACTTCATGCGTGAGTAATGCACTCGCTCTCGGTTTGATTTCCCCAGATTGCATTGATTAATATCTAAATGCTTGATTGATCTTGCCCTCCTCCCTCCCAGCCGCCCGCTCGTCTCCTCCACCTCTTCTCCCTCTCCTCTTGCCTCACCCTTATCCTCTCCCCCTTTTCACCACTATCATCACCTCTCCCAACTCTTTGCCCCATCTTTTTCCTCCCCTCTCGACTTCTTTCACCCCCCTTTTCCATCTATCCACATGAAATCATCATCATCAGGTATCCTATTTTCTCCTTGCCTCCTCTTTCCACGTCCCACATATAAGGACTTTCCTCTCGCACTCTCCTCTTCCAGCACCCTCCGCTTCTTCTTCCGCTTCTTCTTCCGCTGCTTCTTCCGCTGCTTCTTCCGCTGCTTCTTCCGCTGCTTCTTCCGCTGCTTCTTCCGCTGTTTCTTCCGCTGCTTCTTCCGCTGCTTCTTCCGCTGCTTCTTCCGCTGCTTCTTCTGCTTCTTCTTCCGCTTCTTCCTCTTCTTCCTCTTCTTCCCCTTCTTACTCTTCTTCCCCTTCTTCCCCTTCTTCCTCTTCTTCCTCTTCTTCTTCCTCCTCCTCCCCCACAGAAAGAGAACGAAGCAAACTTGGTGATTAATGCGCGCTCGTAAACTTCGGCCTCCGCTTTCCAAAGAACCTCTTCGGACTCGCATTAAGAACGCCGTGACGACTCTTAATTCGTCTTTGAATCCGCGGGAACTGGCTTGCTAATGTCGCCTTGCTCTGGCTCTTGCTCTCTCGCGCTCTTACTCTTTCGCCATGCTGTGTTTCTGTCTCTCAGATTTTTGTTTTTACCTTTCTCTCTTTTCTAGGTTATTAAAAAGAGGATTGTTATTGTTCTCCCATCATATAAATGCTTCATCTAAGCACATATATAATACCAAGTTACGGATTCAAAAGACATAACTCTTCCGCATATAAACACCAATGAAAAGCCATGACCATTTCTTTTTCTTTACAATGAATCGTTTTGATGACGCGTCTTTAACTCAACTCCCAATCCGTATGCAAATGAAGCTCACCGACAAAACCTAATCATTGTCTCTCAACATGGCCAACCCATCCATAATCTGTCAGTAATTTTGAGCAATTACACTGACAAACCGAGAAACCAATAAATTAACTAAAAAACATTGAACAAAAAATATGTATAAACAAGTAAATAAATAAATACATAAATATAGACACACCACCTTTTATTCATCGGCGGTAAATACAGAACAAGGAAAAAGATGTTACTTGTTCTCATTCCATTTTTCCTTTTGGGTTTATTCATAATATACTAAATCATTATAGAACCGTTTCAATCTTTTGAGAATTTTTAATGGCGGAGATTACATCAGGGCGAGAATGCATGTTCTAATTTTTAAATTCTTCTAAACAAAAGTTTTTCAGTTTTATGAAAGGGAAATCGAATACTATTTCTATAGGGAGTAACTAACGGCAAATTAAAATCTCGTTTAAGAAAAATTTTGAAAAATAATATCAGTCCGCAGAGTAGGAGTAAGAAAAGGAAGAAATGTATTTGTAACGCAACAGAAAATAGAAGCAATAATAATAATAATAATAATAATAATAATAATAATAATAATAATAATAATAATAATAATAATAATAACAATAATAATAATAATAATAATAATAATAGTAATAATAACAATAATAATAATTATAATAATAATAAAAAAAAAAAATTATCAACGACAACGACCCACCCAATAACACTGATAATAGTAATACCAACTGCAATAATAATATTTGTTATTATTAGACTCTTAAACATTATACTTGAAATAAATCAGTCATAGCGATGGCGATAATAATGACAACACAACTAAACACCCACAGCTCCCGAGCACGACCCACCCGAGCACGACCCACCCGAGCACGACCCACCCGAGCACGACCCACCCGAGCACGACCCACCCGAGCACGCCCCACCCGAGCACGACCCACCCGAGCACGACCCACCCGAGCACGACCCACCCGAGCACGACCCACCCGAGCACGCCCCACCCGAGCACGACCCACCCGAGCACGACCCACCCGAGTCGCCCGCCCCTAACTCTCCGTTCCAGCTGCCCTTGGACGCAACCCACGTATTCGACTTGGCCGTCACTCTTTCCCTCACTGTACGCCAGGCTCGACTCTCCAATGGCCTGGTCGTTGTGTTGGTTGAGCACACATTCATGCGAGCTTCTAATGGATCCAATATATTCTGGCTGGTCGTCCGTTGGTCGTCCCCGAGCCAGTGTTGCCAGCAGCGCTTGTCGGGTTGTGCTTCAGTATCGTCAAGAGTGTTAGTCTGTTCGACAGTGTTGCCAGGGAGTTTTATAAGGTAGTTACACATTCAGTGCAGCTCTTGCCCGGTGGCTCTCTGGAGTTGCAAATGGCGCTTGCCGGGTTGTTTTCTATTATTATCATAATAATAATAATTATTATTATTATTATTATATTCCTGATTTTTCTTGTTCGCAGTCGAAATGGAAAAAATGCGCATGCGACGTCCATCTTCGTATCTATGGCGTTCCAAAAGGGAGTCTCGTCCCGACGCCATTGGGCAGTACATGACATAAACGTCGTCAGTTTCAGTTTTGCTAATGGGTTTTAGCTGAGGATTCTACATACATGACATGGTTTTGGATAACAAATCTAGAAACACCTAAATTATAGCACGAAAAAAGAGAACCATAGCGAAATTAGTGAATAGGGTGAAAATAGTTAAAAAGTGGACTGAACGCAAACAGAATCAAATCGGACAAACGAAACAAAAGACGATCGAGTCAAACACGCCAAGCAACGATTCAAACCTCCACTCAGTTAGGCTATAAACGCTCGCAAATCAAGAATGATCGATCACATTTCCACCCTAACTTTTTGGGTAAGTGTTAAAAATAAACAGAATAAGAATTACAGACATGTTAAACGAGTAGGCTAAAAAACGACAAGCATCGAATGTTGTCCCAAGAGTTTAAATAAATCGAAATGGCAAGGGTTCAAAGCGCTCGTTACAGATTGAAGAGTATTCCTGCTTCCCCTCAACCCCCCTCCCCCATAAAAAAAGAAAAGCAAAAAAAAAAATGCGCATGAATAACCAAGCTGATCTCCATGGTCAATCTGCGGGAACAAAAAAATGAGAGAATTTCATAAAGGTACATTTTTATTTGAGAATAAAGTTTCTCTTGTGCGAGAATTGTATCAAAAGTATAACCAACTCTTCTAATTCTGCCCGAGTTAAAATTTCGCTTTGAAAATTATGACCTTTTTATGCATTTTTTTAGAATGATTTTCTGATATTTTCTATCCTTACTGCGCATTTATTTGAATTTCCAGTAACCACACTTCAACAGTACCTAACAATAAAATACACTTTACACGAAGAAAAAACATCAAATAATCCTTACAATAAAAAAAATCAAGACAAAAATAGCGGAAAAGAAGGAAAAAAAACAGAAACCAGATCTCTACAATAACTAACATTAAAACACACACCTGATACGAGGAGAAAAAATCCTCGCTGCATTACAAAGAAACAAACGAAAAGGCAACAGAAAGGAGCAAACCCATGAAACAAACGAAACTGGGGAAGCGCAGCGCGGGCGGCGACACGCACCTCCTTGTTGGCGATGGAGCACTTGAGGACGCCCTCCTCGGGGTCGTGGATGAAGGAGCAGCGGGCGCCGTAGCGACAGGAGCCTGTGTGGTGGTACGACTGGCAGTTCCTCGTCTTGTACTTGCCGTGGCGGGCGGCGCCTCGCAGCTGCACCAGCCCGTGGGCGTAGTTACACCTGCTGGAACGAGGAGACGCGTTTCAACGGAGCGCACGCGGGCGACTAGGCATGCAGTCGCGCAAATACTGGAAGCTAAATACAAGTACTAAATACAGAATACAAATATATACATATACACATGGATGCGGCTATATGCATCCGCTCACTAGTAAACAGACACGTACACTTACATTTATACACGGGCACAAACACACAACACAAACAACGCAACACACAAACAACACACACGCACACAAACAACACACACACACACAAACAACACACACACACAAACAACACACACGCACAAACAACACACACGCACAAACAACACACACGCACAAACAACACACACGCACAAACAACACACACGCACAAACAACACACACGCACAAACAACACACACACACAAACAACACACACACACAAACAACACACACACAAACAACACACACACAAACAACACACACACAAACAACACACACACAAACAACACACACACAAACAACACACACACACACACAAACAACACACACACACAAACAACACACACACACACAAACAACACACACACACACAAACAACACACACGCACAAACAACACACACGCACAAACAACACACACGCACAAACAACACACACGCACAAACAACACACACGCACAAACAACACACACACACAAACAACACACACACACAAACAACACACACACAAACAACACACACACAAACAACACACACACACACACACAAACAACACACACACACAAACAACACACACACACACACAAACAACACACACACACAAACAACACACACACACACAAACAACATACACACACACACACAAAAGGACATACATCGACACGGGCAAATTTGATTATGAACGCGGCAAAAAGGTTTGGCCAAAAATGCCCTTGGTTTTTAAAAAGTGCCGTCACCTGTCCATCGCTTTTATTCCCCGCGTTTCCCCGTTGCCAAGCCTAGATCCCTGGGGTCGGGGGGGGGGGGGGGTCGCTGCTTACGATTTTAAAGGAGGCATAATGAAATATAAAATGATTGTGAAGAAGACAGTGAAAAGGATTAGACATCAGTATGTTAAAACAAAGTAATTTACAGATTGCCGATTGTGATGAATAAACGATAAACGAAGAGAATACCATTATTTTATCATACGACTATTTCAACAGATTATAAATAAAACTAGGCCCAGAGAGTTATTACTTGCCTTAAGGTCATCTCTTTAGGCGTTGGCACGGATACTGACAAACACACAGAAAGGAAGGGAGGAATGGAAGTACGGAGGGAGAGAGGGAGGGGGAAGGAAAGAGGGGAGGAAGGAAAGAGGGAGGGAGGGGAAGGGAAAGAGGACGGAAGGGAGGGAGGGAGGGAGGGGGAGGGAAAGAGGACGGAAGGGAGGGAGGGAGGGAGGGAGGGAGGGGAAGGGAAAGAGGACGGAAGGGAGGGAGGGAGGGGAAGGGAAAGAGGACGGAAGGGAGGGAGGGAGGGAGGGAGGGGAAGGGAAAGAGGACGGAAGGGAGGGAGGGAGGGAGGGAGGGGAAGGGAAAGAGGACGGAAGGGAGGGAGGGAGGGAGGGAGGGGAAGGGAAAGAGGACGGAAGGGAGGGAGGGAGGGAGGGAGGGGAAGGGAAAGAGGACGGAAGGGAGGGAGGGAGGGAGGGAGGGGAAGGGAAAGAGGACGGAAGGGAGGGAGGGAGGGAGGGAGGGAGGGGAAGGGAAAGAGGACGGAAGGGAGGGAGGGAGGGAGGGAGGGGAAGGGAAAGAGGACGGAAGGGAGGGAGGGAGGGAGGGAGGGGAAGGGAAAGAGGACGGAAGGGAGGGAGGGAGGGAGGGAGGGGAAGGGAAAGAGGACGGAAGGGAGGGAGGGAGGGAGGGAGGGGAAGGGAAAGAGGACGGAAGGGAGGGAGGGAGGGAGGGAGGGGAAGGGAAAGAGGACGGAAGGGAGGGAGGGAGGGAGGGAGGGGAAGGGAAAGAGGACGGAAGGGAGAGAGGGAGGGAGGGAGGGGAAGGGAAAGAGGACGGAAGGGAGGGAGGGAGGGGAAGGGAAAGAGGACGGAAGGGAGGGAGGGAGGGAGGGAGGGAGGGGAAGGGAAAGAGGACGGAAGGGAGGGAGGGAGGGAGGGAGGGGAAGGGAAAGAGGACGGAAGGGAGGGAGGGAGGGGAAGGGAAAGAGGACGGAAGGGAGGGAGGGAGGGAGGGAGGGGAAGGGAAAGAGGACGGAAGGGAGGGAGGGAGGGAGGGAGGGGAAGGGAAAGAGGACGGAAGGGAGGGAGGGAGGGAGGGAGGGGAAGGGAAAGAGGACGGAAGGGAGGGAGGGAGGGAGGGAGGGAGGGGAAGGGAAAGAGGACGGAAGGGAGGGAGGGAGGGAGGGAGGGGAAGGGAAAGAGGACGGAAGGGAGGGAGGGAGGGAGGGAGGGGAAGGGAAAGAGGACGGAAGGGAGGGAGGGAGGGAGGGAGGGGAAGGGAAAGAGGACGGAAGGGAGGGAGGGAGGGGAAGGGAAAGAGGACGGAAGGGAGGGAGGGAGGGGGAGGGAAAGAGGACAGAAGGGAGGGAGGGGAAAGGAAAGAGGGCGGAGGGAAGGGAAGGGAGGGGAGGGGAGGGGAGGGGAGGGGAAAGGAAAGAGGGCGGAAGGAAGGGAAGGGAGGGGAGGGGAGGGGAGGGGAGGGGAAAGGAAAGAGGGCGGAAAGAAGGGAGGGGAGGGGAGGGGAAAGGAAAGAGTGCGGAGGGAAGGAAGGGGAGGGGAAAGGAAAGAGGGCGGAGGAAGGGAGGGGGAGGGGAAGAAGGCGGAGGGGAAGGGATGAGAAATGAAGGGGAGGGAGGAAAAGCGAATGAAGTAAGGTAGAAGGGAAGAGAGGAGGAGGGAGACATGGAGGGAAGAATTAAGAAAGAGGGAAGGACGAAGGGGGAGCAAGGAGGGAGAAGGGAGAAAGACGGAGAATAGATTAGGAGATGAAGATGGAGAAAGAGAAGGGCGGAGAGAAATGAAAAGAGGAGGGAAAGAGGAGAAAGAGAAGAGAGAAACAAGACGGGGAATAAAGAGACATCCTTGGTACTTTTCAGCTAGCGAAATAGTCACTCGTTCCACCAATAAAGGGTAATTCTATAAATCAAATTCCATCCCGAGTGACGCATCCTATTACGCTCTCGATTGTATGATTGTCTGTAATTTGAAACGGCAACGATTGTTTTACAGACTAGTTCCGCTCGCAAGGAAAAGCTTCTCAACATGACTCTAGAAATGTCACCAATATGTTTAGTAATAGCTGTTTGGATATGGATCAACCAATCCAAGCGGTACAAGTGGATCGTATGAACTGCAATATCGCTCAATTCACGAACACCATACTTGGCATCAGGATCCTGAAGTATCCGCCTAGACTGCAAATTCCCTTTTTTTTCAAACGAGATCAGCTTTTAAAGTAACAGGTAATAGAGTCGAGCGGCTAAAACATCACACAATGTAAACAATATCAACGACTAGAACACTGGTGCTCATAACAACCCTAAAATAATGTTTTATATACCTCGGCATCGTACATGTTCAGGCTTACAAGTAGCAAGGGCCCAAGTGAACGCCAGAACTTAAAACTCCAAGATAAACAGATGGAATTCTCCCTCCCTCGTGGCGACGACCCGCTTGCAATCTGCTATAATGCCTCCAGTGATCCTCATATGGTAGCAGGTATTGGTGGCGTAATTACTGACACTTGTTGCAAATAGTGTGTGGGAATCTCAGGCTGGATTAGCACAACCGATGTCGCGTCAAGAGCCATAAGCCATAAGGGAAAAGAAAATCCATGCAATCAGCGCTATTTGAGATTATGGAAATCAGGTGTAGAGTACAGAAAAGATGAAGAAAATGGCAAGCACGAGAGGGCTGTCGCAACATCCGACAGAGAGCAACTCCACCTAATTTAACGCAGACTGTCGAAGGAAGCTGGTTATTGACTAGATTACATACAAGATATCGGAATACAATGCCGTGTGTATAGATACAGTTTTTGCTTGACAAAGCCACTTTCAAAGTGAAAGAGGGAGGTGGGGGGAAAGAGGGAGGCGGGGGGTAGGGGGAAAGAGGGAGGCGGGGGGTGGGGGGGAAAGAGGGAGGCGGGGGGGGGGGGGAAAGAGGGAGGCGGGGGGTGGGGGGAAAGAGGGAGGCGGGGGGTGGGGGGAAAGAGGGAGGCGGGGGGTGGGGGGAAAGAGGGAGGCGGGGGGTGGGGGGAAAGAGGGAGGCGGGGGGTGGGGGGGAAAGAGGGAGGCGGGGGGTGGGGGGGAAAGAGGGAGGCGGGGGGTGGGGGGAAAGAGGGAGGCGGGGGGTGGGGGGAAAGAGGGAGGCGGGGGGTGGGGGGAAAGAGGGAGGCGGGGGGTGGGGGGAAAGAGGGAGGCGGGGGGGGGGGGGAAAGAGGGAGGCGGGGGGGGGGGGGGAAAGAGGGAGGCGGGGGGTGGGGGGAAAGAGGGAGGCGGGGGGTGGGGAGAAAGAGGGAGGCGGGGGGTGGGGGGGAAAGAGGGAGGCGGGGGGTGGGGGGGAAAGAGGGAGGCGGGGGGTGGGGGGGAAAGAGGGAGGCGGGGGGTGGGGGGAAAGAGGGAGGCGGGGGGGTGGGGGGAAAGAGGGAGGCGGGGGGTGGGGGGAAAGAGGGAGGCGGGGGGTGGGGGGAAAGAGGGAGGCGGGGGGTGGGGGGGAAAGAGGGAGGCGGGGGTCGGGGAAAGAGGGAGGTGGGGGGAAAGAAAGAGGCGGGGTTTGGGGGAAAGAGGGAGGTAGGGGTT
>NC_061848.1:26547033-26550469 GCF_019202785.1 Penaeus chinensis
CTGAAGGTTGAGGAATAAAAGTTTTTTTATTATGCAAACGTTGTGAGTGTTTGAAACTGTCTACGCTGATTTGTTTTCGAAAAAAAAAAATCAAGAGTGCATTATTAATTTTATGATAAAAACATTTCTTTTGGATATCAACCTGGCATTTGTCGTTCGTCAGTTCCCTCTCGCACAGCTCCCCCTCAAATCAACGGTCTATCTTGCTGAGTTATCAAAACACGTGTATTTACATTCCTATTCACATAACCTTGTGGAAATTCACGGGGAAGTAAACATGCGTAGACGCAAAACATGGGGAGCCAAGAAGGCGTAATAACCAACCAGATATACAAGACAAACAGCGCTCCCACCGCCTCTCTGCATGTGCGTGTGGGTTTTAATGTACATTCATCCACACACACACACTCGTGCACATTTTCACCTATAAATCGCATAAATCCACGACACACACACGCACACGCACGCACGCACGCACGCATGCACGCACACACATACACACGCGCACACACGCACACACACACACACACACACACACACACACCTGGCTCCGTATTTACAGACTCCGTACAGCTGGTACGACCTGCACAGCTCCGTCTTGTACTTGTCCGGGTCGAGGGGCACGAACTCCTTAGGGGCGCCGGGCCTGCCGCCCCCCCTGGCCTTCCGGCGGTGATCCTCCGCGCCTGCCCTGCGGGGGTTCTTCCTGGAGGAGGAAGTGGAGGAACAGGAGGTGGTCCTCGAACGCCTGGCGAGGGCGAGCCAGCGCTCCGACGGCTGCGGGAGGCTGGGCGGCAGCGGCGGGCGGGGGAAAAAGCTCCTGGAGGGGTACGCCGGCGTGGAGCGGAGGGGGCGGTCGGGGAGGGCGGGGAGGCTGAAGGACTGGTCGAGGGGGAGGGTGGGGAGGCTGAAGGACTGGTCGAGGGGGAGGGTGGGGAGGCTGAAGGACTGGTCGAGGGGGAGGGTGGGGAGGCTGAAGGACTGGTCGAGGGGGAGGGTGGGGAGGCTGAAGGACTGGTCGAGGGGGAGGGTGGGGAGGCTGAAGGACTGGTCGAGGGGGAGGGCGGGGAGGCTGAAGGATTGGTCGAGGGGGAGGGCGGGGAGGCTGAAGGATTGGTCGAGGGGGAGGGCGGGGAGGCTGAAGGATTGGTCGAGGGGGCAGGCTGGCAGCTGGAGGGGGGAGATCGGCAGCGACACGTCCTGCACAGGATATCCTAGAGTGTTCCAGGGAAGCAGAGCGGAGACCTGAGGGGCTTCCAGGGGCGTGCTACATGTAGGACCCTAGAAAAGAACAAACGTCTGATGATAAAATAATCAAATCGCCAAAATGAATTAAATATAAATATTCACGTTATCAATAAGATCAAAATGACAGACACCTGAAAACCACAACTGTAGAATTGATAGTTTTCTAAATTATCTATAAATACTTCACTTGTTCATTTCCGGCCATAACACACGGACGCGTAAATATACCTTGAAAATAGACACTGAACAAAATCGCTGGGCTTCCTGATATGATCATTTAAATCTAATTTTACCTAACATGTCCTGGATAATATACAAAAAAGACACACAAATGGGCTACTTTTAAGAATGGTATCCAAATTAGATGGAGGAAATGTTAGAGCAAATGTAAAGTCAACAACCACACACTCGTTCGGATTGAGATAAACAGATTAAACGCAAGAATAAAAACAGCAAAAATCCCTTAGATCTGAAACGAGTGCACGCCAGCCCTTATAAGCGAGACGCGTCCTCCCCATAAGCAGCGTTCCAGAGTGCTTAGCTGAGGCCCGTATGGTCTCCGTGCAAACAGCGGCGGTCAGGGAACACACACGGGGAGAAAGGCAGCCTGTTTAACCAGCGTGTTTGCCTTCCTTCGCTGCTGAATCATTTCCATACACGAACTCTCTCTTTTCGTTTCAGTCTCGGTGACTCTTTCTCCCAGTCTCGGTGCCTCCCTCTCTCTCTATCCCTCTCTCTCCCAGTCTCGGAGCCTCCCTCTCTCTCCCAGTCTTGGTGCCTCCCTCTCTCTCTCTCTCTCTCTCTCTATCCCTCTCTCTCCCAGTCTTGGTGCCTCCCTCTCTCTCTCTCTCTCTCTCTATCCCTCTCTCTCCCAGTCTCGGTGCCTCCCTCTCTCTCTCTCTCTCTCTATCTCTCTCTATCTCTCTCTCTCTCTCTATCCCTCTCTCTCTCTCTCTATCCCTCTCTCTCCCAGTCTCGGTGCCTCCCTCTCTCTCTCTCTCTCTCTCTCTCTCTCTCTATCTCTCTCTATCTCTCTCTCTCTCTCTATCCCTCTCTCTCTCTCTCTATCCCTCTCTCTCCCAGTCTCGGTGCCTCCCTCTCTCTCTCTCTATCCCTCTCTCTCCCAGTCTCGGTGCCTCCCTCTCTCTATCCCTCTCTCTCCCAGTCTCGGTGCCTCCCTCTCTCTCTCTCTCTCTCTCCCTCTCTCTCCCAGTCTCGGTGCCTCCCTCTCTCTATCCCTCTCTCTCCCAGTCTCGGTGCCTCCCTCTCTCTCTCTCTCTCTCTATCCCTCTCTCTCCCAGTCTCGGTGCCTCCCTCTCTCTCTCTCTCTCTCTATCCCTCTCTCTCCCAGTTTCGGTGCCTCCCTCTCTCTCTCTCTCTCTATCCCTCTCTCTCCCAGTCTCGGTGCCTCCCTCTCTCTCTCTCTCTCTATCCCTCTCTCTCCCAGTCTCGGTGCCTCCCTCTCTCTCTCTCTCTCTCTCTATCCCTCTCTCTCCCAGTCTCGGTGCCTCCCTCTCTCTCTCTCTCTCTATCCCTCTCTCTCCCAGTCTCGGTGCCTCCCTCTCTCTCTCTCTCTCTCTCTATCCCTCTCTCTCCCAGTCTCGGTGCCTCCCTCTCTCTCTCTCTCTCTATCCCTCTCTCTCCCAGTCTCGGTGCCTCCCTCTCTCTCTCTCTCTCTATCCCTCTCTCTCCCAGTCTCGGTGCCTCCCTCCCTCTCTCTCTCTCTATCCCTCCCCTCTCCAGTCTCGGTTTCCTCCCCCCTCTCTTTTCTATCCCTCTCTCTCCCAGTCTCGGTGCCTCCCTCTCTTCTCTCTCTATCCCTCTCTCTCCAGTCTCGGTGCCTCCCTCTCTCTCTCTCTCTCTCTCTCTCTATCCCTCTCTCCCAGTCTCGGTGCCTCCCTCTCTCTCTCCATCCCTCTCTCTCCAGTCTCGGTGCTTCCCCTCTCTCTCTCTCTTTCCCTCTCTCTCCCAGTCTCGGTGCCCCTCTCTCTCTCTATCCCTCTCTCTCCCAGTCTCGGGCCTCCCCCTCTCTCTCTCTATCCTCTCTCTCCAGTCTCGGTGCCTCCCTCTCTCTCTCTCTATCCCTCTCTCTCCCAGTCTCGGTGCCTCCCTCTCTCCCAGTCTCGGTGCCTCCCTCTCTCCCAGTCTCGGTGCCTCCCTCTCTCCCAGTCTCGGTGCCTCCCCTATC
>NC_061848.1:26555569-26560569 GCF_019202785.1 Penaeus chinensis
AAAGAGAGAAGGAAGGGAAGAGAAAGAGAGAATTTGCGTGTTTTCAGTGAGTATGTGAGTATGTGTGTATGCATATACCTTTTTCTAAATTGTGCATCTGAGTACGTGTTGCGTGCGTGTGAGCGTACACACACGCACTCACGTCACTGATGTACGTGCGTATAGGTGTGTATACTTGTGAGCGTACGTGTGTATACCTTTGTGTGTTCACGTACATGAACCTCTCAAAACAGCATCCTTCGGACCGCCGGGAAATCCTGTCCAAGAAGAAAACATAAAAGTTTATTACAGAAAAAAAGAAAAAGAAAAAAAAAAGGCGGAAAGCATATAACTCGATTCAGATCCGATAAACGTAAAAGAAAATAAACGGAGAAATGTGACTCTACAGAAGTCAAAATATAAATTCCTATAAAAACTTTCGGAAGGAACCGAGGCCTCGCGGGGAGCACGAGTTCTGAGAGAGACATAAAGAAATGTGAGATTCGGAAGAGGAGGAGGAGGAGGGCGAGGAAGAGGGGGAGAGGTGCAGGAGGAAAAGCAGGAGGGGGAGGGGGAGGGGGAGGAGGAAGAGGAAGAGAGGAAGAGGAGTAAAAGGAAGAAGACCAGGGGGAGGAGGAGAGGGAAGAGGAGGAATAGAAGGAGTAGGAGGAAGAAAAACAGGAGGAGGAGGAGGAGGAGGAGGAGGAGGAGGAGGAGGAGGAGGAGGAGGAGGGAAAGGAGGAGGTGGAAGGGCAGGCGGAGGAAGAAAACGAATATAGGACTAAGGAAAAGGAGTAAGCGAAAGAGATAAATTTAAAGGACAGATCAAGAGGACGAGGAACAGATTAAGAAGAAGCATACACAAAATAGAGAAGAAAGGCAAAGAAAGGACCAGAGGACCCGGGCCCAAGAAGCTCCGCCCGAAAGCTCAGCGGACAAGCCACAGCCCGCGAGAGATGGGCGGAGGCGAGCGCGCGCGGCGGGCGTGTGACCGGTGAATAATGGAAGGGCGTGAATGGACCGGAGCTGAGGGCGCGACGAGGGCGTTCGCGGAGGCGCAGCTAAGTCCGATATATAGGGCGCGGCGAGGCGACGGGCGTGGGGGAGGGGGGGAATCGGCGGGCGGAGGTGGAGATAGAGGGTGGTGGGTGAGAAGCGAATGTGGGAGATGGAGGGCGAATGTGGAAGATGCAAGGTGAATGTGGAATATGGAGAGCGAGAGCCTTCTCACAGGAGGAAAAGGGGAGGGGAAGAAGAGGGGGGCATGGAGATTGGACGTCAGTGTAGAAGGAAAAAGGAATAGGAGGAGGGGGATGAGAGAGAGTAGCGAAAGGGGATTGTCATAAGACAGGAGTAGCCAGGAAGAAAAGAAGGGAAGCAAGAGAGAAGGAGGGAAGGGAAGTAACGACGAAAGGACATCGTCGGGAGGGAGGGTAATGTAGGAGGTACGAAAGATAGGCAAGTGGGGGCTGGGAAGGGAGGGGGAAGTGGGGGCAGAGGAGGGAGGGGGAAGGTACAAATCCAGCGCACTACCTCCTATAAACAACAGGCCGCACACGCACAACGCAGCGCATTTGTCAACTGTCTCGGGATCAACAATGCGGTATAAACAGGGGGAGGAGGGGGGGGGGGGGCAAACGCGGGCAGAGGGAAGAGAGGAAAAGCGAGAGAGCTAAAATAGGAAGAGAGAAGCGAGAGAGAGCGAGAAAAGAAGATTGGTGGAGAGTACGAAAGGAGGGAAACTGAGGATGAAAGAGGGTAGATAACGAAGAGAGAAAAAAATAGATGAATACGAAGAGGAGAGGAAAATGAGCAAGAGGAAAAGGATAATGAGGAAAGGGAAGGATCCGGAAGAGCGGAGAGAGAGAGGGTTGACGAGGAGGAGAGGGGGAGGGAGAATGGGGGATAATCCCCTCGTTACCCCCTCATCCCCCTACCCCCCATCGCCCAACGACCACCCAGTACAGGGTTCACGCCCCTCACAATAAAAACGTTATTAAATTCAGCCGTTTTACTCGGGTACCTACAACGTCAGTTACTGTGGCACAAAAAACACGTCCCTTTAGTGGGGTTTCGGGCCTGATCTCGTGCCGTCTAGGCTAATTCATGGGGAAAAATGTCTGATTTTATGATCACCATAGTGCATCTGCCATGTTAAGTAGTAGTAGTATTGTTGTTCCTACGTTGTTGCTCTCATGGCTGCGATTTTGTTTGAGTTTCGATATTATTGCGGTACGATCATTGATGCTAGTATCTAGTGGTCACCACAATATAAACAACATATTATTTATCACTGCCATTCCTTTGCACTCTACACAGTAAACCAATATAATAACAATATAAATAATACAAAACTAGTCAGATAAAGAAAAGAAAGACAGAAAGAAAGAAGAAAGAGGATAACACTCTCATTCCTCCCTTTCCTTAACCCCTTCCTTTCCCCCTGTAAGAAGGAATCCTACGCCCTGTGCACAGCCTTGCAAAGGATCCTGCTAAAAATTGGAGGAGGAGGAGAAGAAGGAGGTCGGGCGGAGGAGGAGGAGAAGGAGGAGAAGGAGGAGAAGGAGGAGAAGGAGGAGAAGGAGGAGGAGGGGCAGGATCAGAAGGAGCAGGAGAACGGGCGGAGAAGAGAGGCGGGAGGAGAAGGAGGAGGAGGAGGAGGAGGAGGAGGAGGAGGAGGAGGAGGAGGAGGAGGAGTGACGCAGCAGACAACAGATGTCCAGCGAGAAGAGGTACATCGTAAAGCACAGGCTAAGACAATGGAAGAAGGGGGCGGTGGGGATGGAGGTGGGGGGTGGGGGATGGGGGTGGGGGAAGGAGGAAGGGGGAAGGAGAAAGAAGGAGGAAGGGGGAAGAGGAAGGGGAAGGGGAGAGGAGGAGGAGAAGGGAAGCAGAAAGGAGGAAGAGAACGGCAGTCAGAGGAGTATAGAAGAGGGGGAGGGAATGAAGGAGAGGGAGAGAAGGAAGGATAAGTGGGAGGAGGAGAGAAGGGAAAAGTGAAAAAGGGGAGGGAAAGGAGAGGAGCAGAGGGCGATGAGGGAAGAACAGAAGGATATATGGAGAAGAGGAGAGGAAACGGAGAAAAGGCTAGAGGATAGGGAGGAGGAGGGGGTGGGGGGGCGTATTAACCCGCAGGATACGCAGAGAGGAAATCCATCGGTTAATGAGAAGCGTCCGTTTGGGGAAGAGAGCTAAGGGTTGGGGGGGGGGGGGGACGGAAAAGAAAAGAAGTGAAGAGAAATGATATCAACAAACAAATCCCCTTTCGGATAAAAGAACACAGAAGAACACCGACGAGCAAATGAGTGAAACATTAACAGCCAAGTAACATCCGTGGGGAGAGAGAGAAGGAAAGAGAAAGAGGGAGAAGAGAAGGATGGAAGGAGAGGAGAGAACTGCGGAAGAGAGGAAAGAGAGGCTGAAGAAAGAGTGAATAAAAACACGATGGCAGCGAAAGAAGAATATAGGAGAAGAATACGACAGCAATGAAGAGAAACTAAGAGGCGGAGAAAGCTTAAACTAAAAGAAGGGAAAAGAGGGAAAACGTGATAGAGAGAGAGCGAGGAGGAGAGCGAGTAATAAGGTAGAGAATGTAGGAAGGAGTATAATAAAAGAACAGAAACGTGCCCTACTTATCTCTCGACGCCCAAGGCAGAAAGGTCATTCGAAGAACACACTTTTGCAAGACTGCACCAAGAGCTTAATAAAGAAAAATAAGAGAAAGGGTAAAAAGAAAAGAAAAAGGGGAGACATGCTATCAAGATAGGGGGAGCAGGAGGAGGAGGAGAAGGAGGAGGAGGAAGGGGAGGAGGAGGAGGAGGGGGAGGAGGAGAAGGAGAAGGAGGAGGGGGAGGAGGAGAAAGAGGAGGAGGGGGAAGAGGAGGAGGAGGAGGAGGAGGAGGAAGGGGAGGAGGTGGAGGAGGGGGAGGAGGAGAAGGAGAAGGAGGAGGGGGAGGAGGAGAAAGAGGAGGAGGGAGGGGGAGGAGGAGGGGGAAGAGGAGGAGGAGGAGGAGGAGAAGGAGGAGGGGGAAGGGGAGGAGGAGGAGGAGGAGGAGGAAGAGGAGGAGGAGGAGGAGGAGGAGGAGGAGGAGGAGGAGGAGGAGGAGGAGGAGGAGGAGGAGGAAGAAGGGAAAGGGGAAGGGGGAGGAGGAGGAGGAGGAGGAGGAGGAGGAGGTGGAGGTGGAGGAGAAGGAGGAGGGGGAGGAGGAGAAGGAGAAGGAGGAGGGGGAGGAGGAGAAAGAGGAGGAGGGGGAAGAGGAGGAGGAGGAGGAGGAGGAGGAGGAGGAGGAGGAGGAGGAGGAGGAGAAGAAGAATAAGGAGGAGG
This sequence comes from Penaeus chinensis, assembly GCF_019202785.1. Lineage (NCBI taxonomy): Eukaryota > Metazoa > Arthropoda > Malacostraca > Decapoda > Penaeidae > Penaeus > Penaeus chinensis. The sequence goes on from NC_061848.1 coordinate 26,559,873, forward strand.
AGGAAGGGGAAGAGGAGTAGGAGATTAAGGAGGAGCAGGAGGAGGAGGAGGAGAATAAGGAGGAGGAGGAGGAGGAGGAGGAGGAGGAGGAGGAGGAGGAGGAGGAGGATGAGGATGAGGATGAGGAGGAGGAAGGGGAGGGGGAGGGGGAGGGGGAGGAGGAGGAGGAGGAGGAGGAGGAGAATAAGAAGGAGGAGGAGGAAGAGGAGGAAAACGAGGAGGAGGAGGAACAGGAGTAGGGAGAACAAGAAGAAGAGCAAGAAGAGGAAGAGAAGGAAGGAAAGGTCCTTAAGAGAGGTCCTGAATGAGGGAGAAGGAGGCAGAGCGAAAGGACGGAGGAAGAATGAAGGGCAGGAACAGGGGCGGACCGATGGAGAGGGGTAAGGGGGAGGGGGTAGGGGGAGGGGGGAGTAGAATGTGCGTTGGGTTTTAAATAAGAAAGGGAACTTGGCCAGAGGAAACACGGGAAGAATATTTCGCTGTGTGGGGAGGGGGAGGGGGTCCTGCGAGGGGGGAGGTGAGGATGAATAGGAATAGGAGTAAAAACCTTAATAATGGCATAGATAAGAAAGGAAGGAAAGAAAAAGAAAGGAAACAGAAATGGCGATAGACGAGACCCAGAAGGAAGATGGAAAAAAAATGCAATAACACGCGAAACAGAAGGAAGAAAAAAAAAAGAACACGCAAGGAATAAAGA
>NC_061848.1:26583069-26588069 GCF_019202785.1 Penaeus chinensis
AATAATAGCAATAATAATAATAGTAATAATGATAATAAAAATAATAATAATAATAATAATAATAGGAGGAGGAGGAGGAGGAGGAGGGGAGGAAAAGGAGGAGGAAGATAAGGAAGAGGAGAAGGAAGAGAAGGAAGAGGAGGAAGAGGAGGAGGAGGAGGAGGAGGAGGAAGAGCGGAAAAGGAGGCGGAAGAGAAGAAAGAGGAGGAGGAGGAGGAGGAGGAGGAGGAGGAGGAGGAGGAGGAGGAGGAGGAGGGGGAATAATAATAATAATAATAAGAAGAAGAAGAAGAAGAAGAAAAAGAAGAAGAAGTAGAAGAAAAACAAGAAGAGAAAGAGGAGGAGGAGGAGGAGGAGGAGGAGGAGGAGGAGGAGGAGGAGGAGGAGGGATGAGGAGGAGGAATAATAATAATAATAATAATAATAATAAGAAGAAGAAGAAGAAGAAGTAGAAGAAAAACAAGAAGAGAAAGAGGAGGAGGAGGAGGAGGAGGAGGAGGAGGAGGAGGAGGAGGAGGAGGAGGAGGCAGCGGCGGCGGCGGAAGAGGGCAGAGGTTGAGGCAGGGTGCGGCCTCCCCTGCCGCCCCTTGCAGTGGTTTGTTTCGAGTGGCGAGCTTGACACGAGTTAATATCGTATGGAGGAGAGCAAGTCAAACACACAGGCTGCCTCGCTTATTCGGGCACTGCCTCCCCACGGGGCGGGGTGAGGGGGGGGGGGCAGCCGGGGTTCAGGGAGGAGGGAGGGAGGGAGGGAGGGAGAGGATTCGGGGTGGACTCTGGGAGAGAGGGAGGGATGGAGGGAAGGAGAGAGATTGAGAGAAAGAGAATGAGAGGGAGGGAGAGAAGAAGGGGGTTCAGGATGGACTCTGGGAGGGAGTAACGGAGGGAGGGAGGGAGGGAGGGAGGGAGGGGGAGGGAGGGAGGGAGGGAGGGAGGGAGGGAGGGAGGGGGAAGGGAGAGACTCTAGGGTCGCCGCCTAGGTGGAACAAGGCAAGAGATACAGACTAGGGATAAGGGATAAAGACTAAGGATAAGGGCTAGAGATAAGGTTAAGGGCTGAGCTTTGGGACAAGGGGCAGGAACCAAGGCCAATAAAAAAAATACAAATAATATATTTGGCAGGAGGTAAGGGCTCAGGACTTGCAGCTTGGCTTGGGGTCAGGGAGTGGTTGATTCAGGGGAGTCAGAGCAAAGCTTATGGAAAAAGCATATTTTTCTGTGCTGAGGTTGGGGGATGGAGGATAGGGGGGAGGGGGGGGGAGAACGGTGGTGAGGTTGGCGGCGAGGAATGGGAGGGAAGGGAGGTGGGAAGGAAAGTGAAGGGGGCGGGTGGTGAGGCTGGGCTATGAAGAAATGGAGAGGGAGGAGAGGGAGGGGTGGGAGGAGAGGGAGAGGTGGGAGGAGAGGGAGACGAGAGCGAAGGGAAAGAGAGGGAAGTGTGAGAGAGGGAGGAGAGGAGGGAGAGGGAGGGGAGGGCTAGGCTGAGAGGAGGCAGATATGAACAATGGACGGTAAAATAGCTCTATTTTGTATCGCTTTTTCAATTTCTTTACTTCGGCGTAATAAACGGGGTCAGTGTATTTGACATATCCCAGAGAGGAAAAAACAAATCAGTAAGAGGAAGGGGGGTGGAGAAAAAGAGAAAACGAGAGAGCACCAGAATGAGAGAAGAGAAAGAGAAAAAAAGATAAATAGAGAAGGTGGAGAGTGAGAAGGAGGGAGAGATGGAAAGAGAGGGGAGGGGAAGAAAGAGGGAGAGAGGGAGAGGGAGAGGGAGAGAGAGAGAGAGAGAGAGAGAGAGAGAGAGAGAGAGAGAGAGAGAGAGAGAGAGAGAGAGAGAGAGAGAGAGAGAGAGAGAAAGAGAGAGAAAGAGAGAGAAAGAGAGAGAAAGAAAGAGAAAGAAAGAGAGAGAAAGAGAGAGAAAGAGAGAGACAGAGAGAAAGAGAGGGAGAGAGAAAGAGAGAAAGAAAGAAAGAAAGAGAGAGAGAGAGAGAGAGAGAGAGAGAGAGAGAGAGAGAGAGAGAGAGAGAGAGAGAGAGAGAAGAGAGAGAGAGAGAGAGAGAGAGAGAGAGAGAGAGGGATGGGATATAAGAACATTTGTGCACATCTAACCAGTAACAGTAGTGAGAGGAATTATTTGACGTGGATTGGCAACACTGCATCTTGAGAAAAAGACTATTTTGATATTTTCACCAAAGACCGGAAGAAAAGACATGAAGTGATGTACAGCTTAAACATACACTGTATACATAAATGCATTCATGTACGCAAGAATGTTCATAAGAATGCATATACGGATGTATAGACGTATGTGTGCATACATATAAATATAAATACAAATATACATACATATATATATATATATATATATATATATATATGTATATATGTATATATGTATATATGTATATATGTATATATGTATATATGTATATATGTATATATGTATATATATATATATATATATATGTATATATGTATATATGTATATATATATATATATATATATATATATATATATATATATATATATATATATTTGCACGTAGGCACATACATACAGATATTCATACTTAAAACAGCCGAGGCTCATTGTCGCGCGAAGCCATCGGAGAGCCACGAACACATCGTCCACATAACCCAAACAAATGGCATTTCTCACGCTTCAGTAAACATGGCCAAATAGAGACTCCCACGATCGACAGCCTCAACCAGTGCCATGACAAATCCAACTTTAGATGTGAAATAAAATATGATTTTGGAAGTTAAAATGCTGATCTGCACCGAACGCAAAGGACACACATTAATTGATATAATTATCAGGATCATTATCATCATCATTATCCTTATGATCAATTATCATTATACTATTGTCATCGTCATAAATACTATCACTGTTATATCATCATTATCATCATTTTCATCAGCATTAGTATTGTTATCATCATCAACGTATCTTTGTCATTCACGCCATTTTCATATCTTCCTCCGATCTCCTCGGCCCTCCTCACCCCATCGCCTATTCGCTCTCCCTTCCCTTTTATCGCGTCCCCTCGTCTCTCCCTCGTCCATCTACCGGTCCTCGTGTCACCTTATGCAATCCATCAATATCCTGGACAAAATAAAAGTGGGGAAATGAGTTCTATTGCTTCTTCTTATTTCAATTTTCTTCTCTCCATCTATTTCTTCTTTCCTTTTATCATTATTTTGCAAGGTTAGTTTTTTTGCTTTTCTTTGTATGTTTTCTTTATTTCTCTTTTTTCGTTTTCTTTTCTCCCTTTTCCTTTTTCTTCTACGTGTCTTATTCCACATCTTTATCCCCGATTCCTCCACCTTTTCTCCTCCTCAGTCTATTTTTCCTCACACATCAACCTCTTAAATAAAAATAAACTTTGATAACAAACTCCACAAAAGAATGAAAACGTATTTTTTTCAAATCACACATACACAAAAAAATCAAAAAATGACGTTCGACAATAAAAGGAAAAACTCCTCTCATACATATCTATAAAACTAGATGTCAAGGGAACGGGCGGGGGCGGGTGAGAAATGGCCGGCACTTGGGCGGCATGGGCGGCGCTGGGGCATGGGAGCGGCGCTGGAGTATGGGGGCGGCGCTGAGGCATGGGGGCGGCGCTGGAGTATGGGGGCGGCGCTGGGGCATGGGGGCGGCGCTGGGGCATGGGGGCGGCGCTGGGGCATGGGGGCGGCGCTGGGGCATGGGGGCGGCGCTGAGCCATGGGGGCGGCGCTGGGGCATGGGGGCGGCGCTGGGGCATGGGGGCGGCGCTGAGGCATGGGGGCGGCGCTGGGGCATGTGGGCGGCGCTGGGGCATGGGGGCGGCGCTGGGGCATTGGGGCGGCGCTGGGGCATGGGGGCGGCGCTGGGGCATGGGGGCGGCGCTGGGGCATGGGGGCGGCGCTGAGGCATGGGGGCGGCGCTGGGGCATGGGGGCGGCGCTGGGGCATGGGGGCGGCGCTGGGGCATGGGGGCGGCGCTGGGGCATGGGGGCGGCGCTGGGGCATGGGGGCGCAGGGAGGGAAGGCCTTTGCGTGGGCGGCGCCACTCTCTCGCAGGAGCTGGCGATCTGTCATCCTTCAAACCTAATGTCTATATCTTCCCCATAAAACACGCACACACACACACACACACACACACACACACACACACACACACACACACACACACACACACACACACACATATATACATACATATATACACATTTGTGTATATATGCATATATATATACACATATGTGTATATATATTATATATATATGTTTATGTATATATATACATATACATACACACACACATAAATATACTAAATATACATATGCATACACATACACACATTTAGTACATACACATATACACGCACACATATATATATACATATACATATACTTATACATACATACACACACACACACACACACACACATGCACATACATATATATATACATATATAACCATACATATAAATGAATATGTATATGTATGTATATATAGACATATATATATATATATATATATATATATATATACATATATACATATATACATGTATATATACATGTATATATACATACACACACATACACACACACACACACACACACACACACACACACACACACACACACACACACACACACACACACACACATATAATAGTTCCTTAACGCACTGATGCAGGCAATATCCACAATACCATCAAAGCGATTACAGGCGCAACAGCAACCAAAGAAACTAATAATCCAAAGAACAACCCGCCCAACAAAGCAATTAATCCACCCCATAAAACAACGAACTGTGAGCAATGAACAACAGACCCAACAGCGATCTCAAAAGGAAAAAAAAAAAAAACACACACAAGAGCCAACGACGGCCCTCGTGCCCGGCCCGGAGGCGTCACTCCCATTCGTCGTTTGTCACACACACAAATACATACATACACATATGCGTAAACACACATGAACACACACATTTACAGA
>NC_061848.1:26615588-26620588 GCF_019202785.1 Penaeus chinensis
ATGGCCGGGATTACTAATACTCATTAAATGAAATAGCATAATTAATTTTGATTTAATACAGCATATCACCTGAAAAATATATATAGAACTTCGCCCTTTCTCTCTCCGTCTGTCTGCTTGTCTGTTTTTCTATTTCTCGTGAATTTTCTTTCTCTGTCTGTATTTCTCTACATTTCCCTTATTTGTTTTTTGTTTTGTCTTTTCTCTCTGCCTGTTTGTGATAATCAAACGCATGGATAAGAGAGATAAACCAAGAAAATCGAGAGAAAACGGAGAGAGAGAGAGAGAGAGAGAGAGAGAGAGAGAGAGAGAGAGAGAGAGAGAGAGAGAGGAGAGAGAGACCGAGGGAGTAACGCATCCTGAAGTGTTGATCATGGTGACGTCACTGAGATGTATCGCATCGTAACGGCGACATACATCACAGTCTTCGGCTCAATCTGTCCGATATTTCCTCGAGACCTTGTGACCGGCTCCGTCCTCCTCTCCTCTGCGCTTCTCTCTTTCACGCACTTTTGTCTTAACTTTTTTCTCTCTTAGTCTTATTCTCGTCTTCTCTCTCCCTCTCCAGCTTGCTCTTGCCCCCTCCTCTCTCAATCTCACTTATGCTCTCGCTTTCGCTTTCGCTCTCGCTCTCACTATCACTCTCCTCTCTCTCTCTCTACCCCCCCCCCCTCTCTCTCTCTCATCTCCTCCTCATCATCTCTCTCTCCTCTCTCATTGCTTCTCTCTCCCCTCGCAAGCATCCTCTCTCTCGTCTCTCCTCTCGACTCTCCTCTCTCACTCTCTCTCTCTTCTCTCATCTCTCTCCTCTCTCTCGCAATCTCTCCTCTCCTCTCTCCTCTCCTCCCTCCTCTCCCTCTCCTCTCTCTCTCTCTCTCTCCTCATCTCTCTCTCTCCCTCTCTCTCTCTCTCTCTCTCTCATCTCTCCTCTCTCTCCTCCTCTCACTCTCTCTCTCTCTCTCTCTTCTCCCTCTTCCTCTCCCTCTCCTCTCTCTCTCTCTCCCTCTCTCTCTCTCTCTCTCTCTCTCTCCTCTCTCTCTCTCTCTCTCTCTCTCTCTCTCTCTCTCTCTCTCTCTCTCTCTCTCTCTCTCTCTCTCTCTCTCTCTCTCTCTCTCTCTCTCTCTCTCTCCCTCTCTCTCTCTCTCTCTCTCTCTCTCTCTCTCTCTCTCTCTCTCTCTCCCTACCCCTCTCTCTGTACCTCACCCCCTCTCTCTCTCCCTCTCTGTACCTCACCCCCCCTCTCTCTCCCTCCCCTTCTCTCTCTTTCCGAAACGTGTTCTACACTATCACCGAGATACAGAGGATTTTCAACATAAATGTAAATATAAAGCTTTCACTGCTTTAAAAAAATCATTGTAAATTCAATATCTGAGTCAACAGCGAAAGGATTTCCTGAGACAGTTTTCTTTTAAATTCCTTTACCGATAAGAAAAGGCCAGGAAAAATACACATGAAATAATATCTTTAATAACAAGGATTCCCTAAGGACTCCCCCGGCATGAATTTCCAATATCCTTCACCAAAAATAAAATGAAAGAAAGAGAGAGAAAGCAGAGGGGGGAGGGGGCTGGAGGGAGGGAGGGAGGGAGGGAGGGAGGGAGGGAGGGAGGGAGGGAGGGAGGGAGGGAGGAGAGGAGAAATAGATAGGGTGAGGGAAAGGGAGAGGGAGAGGGAGAAGGAGAGGAAGAGAAAGAGGGGAGAGAGAGAGAGAGAGAGAGAGAGAGAGAGAGAGAGAGAGAGAGAGAGAGAGAGAGAGAGAGAGAGAGAGAGAGAGAGAGAGAGAGAGAGAGAAAGAACAACGGAGCACAAAATAAACAAAAGGTAGACAACATCCACACTTTCCAGAGAGCAACAGGAAAACACAGACAGAAGAGGAGAAAGGGAGAAAGGGGAAAAGGTATAAAATAGACGAAAAAACGGCTCAGCAATTGGCTTTGTGCCTCTCCTCCCCCCCCCCCCCCCCTTTTTTTTTATCTAGTGCTGCAACCCTCGGAAACACATCAGCATGAGAGGCTTGCTGACTCCACCTTTCCCTCGCTCCTTTCTCTCTCTCTTCCCTCTTTTTTTCTCTCTCTCTTTTTTCTTTCTCCTTTCTAAGACGTATTTCTTTTTTCTCTCTCTCTTTCCTTCTCTTTTGCTTTCTCCTTTCTAAGAAGTATTTTTTTCTCTCCTTCTTTCCTTCTCTTTTGCTTTCTCCTTTCTAAGACGTATTTCCTTTTTTTCTCCCTCTTTCCTTCTCTTTTGCTTTCTCCTTTCTAGAACGTATTTTCTTTTTCTCTCCCTCTTTCCTTCTGTTTTGCTTTCTCCTTTCTAAGACGTATTTCCTTTTTCTCTCCCTCTTTCCTTCTCTTTTGCTTTCTCCTTTCTAAGACTCATTTCCTTTTTCTCTCCTTCTTTCCTTCTCTTGTGCTTTCTCCTTTCTAAGACCTATTTCCTTTTTCCTCTCTCTTTCCTTCTCTTTTGCTTTCTCCTTTCTAAGACCTATTTCCTTTTTTCTCCCTCTTTCCTTCTCTTTTCTAAGACTTATTTCCTTTTACCTCTCTCTTTCCTTTTTCTATTTCTCCTTCCCAAGATTTTTTCCCCTTCCCCTTGACGTCCGCCTGAGCGTTAGAACAATCACGAGGCCCAGAGAACGAGGAGGAAAAAGGAGCAACGTCATTTCCTCTCGTTTATTTTATCGCCATTATCGTCTTGATCCTCACGGTATTATTATTATTATCATCATTATCATTCTATTACTGTTACTATTATTAATGTTGACAATAGTAATGATAATATTGATAATGGTAACAACAATAATAATAATAATAGTAATAATGATGATGCTGACGATCACCATCATCATCATTATTATTATCATCAACATTAGTTTTATTATCATTATTATTATCATCACTATCATTATCATTATTATTATCATCATCACCATTAATTTCATCATCATCATCATCATTATATTATTATTATTATTATTATTATTATTATTACTATCAGTATCATTATCGTTATTATTATCACTATTATCATTATCATTATCATCAATATCATTACTTTCTTATCATAGTTATTAATATTATCATCATCCCTATCTTCATCATCACCAGTATCACTATGAATTACCATTATCAATATCGTGATCAACATCATTAGCCTCAACATTCTTATTATCATCATCATCGCCACTTATCGATTATCCTCTTATCATCATTACTATCAATAACATCATCATAATTATGTCTTTCATCTTCTTCTTTGAATCCATTTTCTGAAGAAGCCTTAATATTTCCTCAAGACTCTTTATATATTCAATTTGTCTTACTCTCTTCCCCACTTTTTATTTTCGTTTTTTTTTTCTTTTTCCTTTTTTTAGGCGAGGGAAAAGGCGAATGAAATGAAGAATTAGATTTTTGGAGGCGATGCATGGCGATTCATGCCGCCAGGAACGAGCGAGAGTGGGAGGGAGAGAAAGAGAGAGAGGGAAAGAGGGAAGGAAGGGAAGGAAGGAGGGAGGGAAGGAGGGAGGGAAGGAGGGAAAGGATAAGGGATGGAGGGAAGGGGGGAGGGAGGGAAGGAGGGGAAGGGAGGGAAGGAAGGGAAGAGGAGAGAAGCAAGGAGGGATTTAGGAATGGAGGGGGAGAGAAAGATTGAAAAAGTTATGAATATAATGTGCGAGACAGAAAGAGGGGGACGGGAAAACAGACAAAGAGGGAAACGACCGAAACGGAGAGGAAGTGGGGTAAAAGAAAGGAAAGGGAAGGGAAAAAAAGGGAAAGAGAGGGGGAGAGAGAGAGGGAGAGAGAGAGAGAGAGAGAGAGAGAGAGAGAGAGAGAGAGAGAGAGAGAGAGAGAGAGAGAGAGAGAGAGAGAGAGAGAGAGAGAGAAAGAGAGAGAGAAAATTAATTACCACGTATGCAATCAGTGTTCCAGCGTGCGTGTACGTGTACGGGTGTGTGTGTGTGTGTGTGTGTGTGTGTGTGTGTGTGTGTGTGTGTGTGTGTGTGTGTGTGTGTGTGTGTGTGTGTGTGTGTGTGTGTGCGTGTGTGCATACTCTTCCACCCCTTTCCCTCCCAATTCACTCAAGCAATCCTAACTGCTGGTGTAGCCAATCACACACATACAAAATGAAAATGAAACAAAAAATAGAATTAAGTTCCAAAAGCCGATATAGAAAAAAACAACAACAACGAAAAGGAGAGCCAGAACGAGCCACCAAAATGCAAATAGCTCCCGCGCGTTCTCGGTAAAAAAAATGAAAAAAATACGCCAGTGACACAACAAAACTGAATGATAAACTTTTTTTTTTCTTTGTCCAACAACAAATCAAATGATAACCTTTTCCTCCTATCACCCCATCGCCCCTTTAACCCCCTCCCCCCCTCCCCCCCTAGAGAGTGCCGGGAGTGTGCCACTTCAAATAGTTGCGCCTCGCTGTCTCGCTCTCTCTAGGGCCAGAACACGGACGCGCCCGCTGGAGGAACTTTCTCTAGGGGCTGCCGGGTCTCGCTCTTTCTCGTCTCCTGTTATTCCTTTTATTCTATTCCCTATCCCTTTCTTTTCTTCTGTGAGGTCTCCATTTTTTACTTCGTCTTTTTTTTTTTTTTCCTCCTTTTCTTCTCCACCTTGTTCAAATCATTCCTTCTTTCCTCTGTTCCGCTTTCTTGCTTTCTTCTCCTCCCTCTCTTACCTCCCTTCCTTCTACCTCCTCCTCCTCCTATTTTCTTCCACATTCTACCTCTCCCTCTCCCCCCATTCCTCCATTTCCAACTTCCCCCTCAAGAACCCCTCCGATTCCCCACTCCCCCCATGAATCCCTCCCCTGACTCCCTACTCCCTTGAACAAAATTCCCCTCCACTCCCCCCTTCTCCCTTCCCCTTCCACTCCCCCTTTCCCTCTCCACTCCCCCTTCCCCCCTTCCCCCTCCACTCCCCCTTCCCCCTTCCCCCTTTCCCCCTTCCCCCTCCTCCCCCGCGTCACCATCACCATGACAAAAACGTTCGGTC
>NC_061848.1:26628088-26630218 GCF_019202785.1 Penaeus chinensis
AACGACGCAAAAAAAAAAAAAAAAAATACAAATCGCCACCTAGACAAGCGGAGTGCCACCAGGGCCTGCCGTCCCCACGCCCTGAATTCGATGGCAACTTCGAGATGTGCCCCGTCGCCCCGCCGGACCGGGACGCACCGGCGACGAAACAGCAGACCGAATGAAACGCGCATCAGCGACACAGTGCCAGAGCCTGGGACTCCGAACTACAATCTAATACCTCGGAGATGAACTAAAGCGTCGATTTGAATGGCTTCCGAGTGCGAGCGGAGATGAAGACAGAGCGCCAGTGAAAATAGGATAACGAATTGGAAATAAAAATATGGTTACACGCACCTCCCGCGAGAGATGGAGCCTGGATTTAGCAACCAAGAGTTTATGCACTTATTCGAAAAGCTATCCAAGGTCAAGACGAGAAATGTGCATGGCAGATACTATAGACATAAGCGCACATCTACACATGTCACATACACATGAATTATCACACTTACAAACGCGCACACATAAACACGTGCACACACATACATGTAGAAAAGGACACCAAACGCGAAGACGGACACGAACACAAACATTTACATACAGACAAATAACAAACGCGCACGCACACGGAGCAGACAAATGAAAAATAAATACGAACCCACAAAAGTCTACGGTAATACCCCATCACTTTTCACTGTCTGCCCGGCTCACCGACTCCGTCTGAATCAAGCCCGAGAAATATGGCTCTCGGCTTCTTGCTTGTAATTCTAGCTTCTCCCTCTGCAAGTCCCGCAGCGCGTACGTATTCGACACTTAAGCACACGTACACGCACACACACACGCGAGCGCAAACACACACACACACACACACATATCCCCCCCCCCCCACATACAGCCACACACGCGAACACGAAAAACCCAAACGTAATTCGAAGAAACATAATCCCGACCGAACACATATCTGTCTGAATTGTGTGGTCTAATATGTATGATTAGGCGCGCGGGGCTTGTAAATACTACACTTGATTACGTATCTTTTATTCAGTCCTCCCTCGAGACAGAATGGAATTAATTTCGAGTGGTAGTTTTGTACAAATAATTCCTGTGCTTTCATTCTCTTCTCTAATTAGTTGGTTAGCATTCGTGTCTACAAGCGCTGGGGATTCTTTTTTTAATGTTTTTTTTTTCTCGAAAATTACACATCTGTGGTTGAAGGACATTATCAGTGATGACACGAAAATAAGATATGTTGATGACTGTTTCATTTTCCAAATTGGAAGGTCCGTAAGGTCAAAAATAAACAAAAGAGAATTCCACAAACGACAATAATGACCGAAAGACACGAATATAATCATAACGAAAGATACAACACTGATAACAAATAACATCAGTCTTGGAGTAATACAACCAATGAAAGTTTTAACAAGGGCGATGAATAAGATGATGATGGCAACTGATTATGAATATGATGGCAACTGATAGTGATGAATATGATAATGGCAACTGATGGTGATGAAAAGGTTATTAAGACTCATTTTTCTGTGTGTTGTGGTATGGTATCGTATGTATATGTGTGTGTGTGTGTGTGTGTGTGTGTGTGTGTGTGTGTGTGAGAGAGAGTGTGAGTGTGATTGTGAGTGTGAGTGTCAATGTGAATGTGAATGTGAGTGTGAGTGTGGGTGTGAGTGTGAGTGTGAGTATGAGTGTGGGTGTGAGTGTACGTGTGCGTGTGTACGTGTGCGTGCGTGCGTGTGCGTGAGTGTGTGCACATAGATACGGGTCTATGAAGGAGTAAAAGGCAAAGTGAGAGGGAGAGTCACACTGCAAGATGGTGCTTAGACGTTAATACAAAGCGTCGTAACTTGCAACCTATTGCAACAATAAAGGGTTTAATTACCCACATATATCTGTCTTTCTTCGCGTAAAGAGGGAAGCAAGCGGAGTAATAAAAAGAAACCTGGAACACTTTTATGAAAAAAGGCGAACACTAAATAAAAAAACAGAAACAAGAATAAGTTAATAAAGAAACTAATAAAGAGCGAAATATATGAACCATCCAATTACAAATATCGAAGAAGAAATACAAAAGAGGCATGGGAAGAAAAAAAACACGATAAAATAAGCTGAAAAACGTGTGAAAAGAATCGAGAA
>NC_061848.1:26659462-26664718 GCF_019202785.1 Penaeus chinensis
TTCATCAGCGGAATGGGCCTTCAGCGCTCAAAGCCTTTGTATATATGAACTGGACAAAATATGTTCGGTTTTCACACTGATTAACTACATATATTTTTCATCAAATCGGGCATATTGATGAATTTGATTCAATTATCAGAAAATTGAATATTCGTAAATATCTCCAAATGCTGCAATCTCGGTATGTAGTTGTATAAATTCTAATATATATATATATATATATATACATATACATACATAAATATATGTACACACATACACACACATTATATATATTATATATATATATATACATATAGAAAGATAGATAGATAGATATTATGTATCTGTAATATATATGATATATATACATATACATTCATGTGTATGTATATATACAAATTATGTATGTATAATATATATGATATATATCTACATATATGTTTATATACATATATATGTGTGTATATGTATATATATATATATATATATATATATATATATATATATATAATATGAGGAGGGAAAGTGAGACAGGGACACACGCATACTCGCGTGCGCGCGCGCACACACACACACACACACACACACACACACACACACACACACACACACACACACACACACACACACACACACACACACACACACACACACACGAGTTCTCGCCCCTTACCCCTAGTTCCCCTTCCCGTCCCTCATTTCCTTTCATTTTCTCTCGTCCCTTTCTCCCTCTCTGCCCTCTTCCTTCTGCCGCTCAATCCATCGCACTCACTCTGACCAGTATTATCTTAGCTCATTGAAAATCTGTATCCGGCCAGGTGACCGGTCGTCAGCAGGAACAGCGTCCAGTCAGGCAAAGGGCGCTACACTCACGTCCTGCTTGGGTTCCCTGGGGCGGCTGGGCAGAGGACACGCTTCAGGGTCTCGTCAGGAGGTAGAATGAGGGTCTTGGTTAATGGGGCAATTGAATTAGCGTTCTAGTCATTGCTCATTATCATTGTTGTTAGTACCAGTAGTAGTGGCAAACTTGTTATTATCATTAATATTTTTCTTATGATGGAAGCATTATTATTTTCATTAAAATCATTATATTATTATTATTATTATTATCAAAATCATTATATTATTATTATTATTATCATTAAAATCATTATATTATTATTATTATTATTTTTATTATTACTCTAATGATAATGATTATTATGATGACGATGATATTAATGATGATGGTGATGATAATGATGATGCTGATGATGATGATGATGGTGGTGGTTGTCATTATTATCAATTTTATTATTATCAATAAACTACCTTAGAGATAAAAGAGTAACCCGTTGCTTTTGTCGATAGCCTGTAAGCCTGGCAGCGGAGAAATGATTCCGTAAAAGTATGTTTATTGAGAGAGGCTTCGATTCTGCCAAAACAGAATTAATGTTATGGACACTTTGATGAAATTGTTATCACGGTTTTGACGTTGGCAATTACAATGGGTTTCATGTAAATAGCTCTGTAGATTGTCCAACAAGTTCAGTCTGTTCTGGGGGCATTGCAGCTCCTGTATCGGTTTGTTGTGTCAGTTCGGTTAAAGTTTGGATAGGATGGGGTAGGATGGAGGCTAATGGGGTAGGAAATGGGTTGCCCGCTGTCAGGCCCAGGCACGCAGTCGTTCCAGTCGCCGCTCGCTGCTAGAGGCTGAGGGCCAGTAAAAAGGTTCTTAGTGTATATTCCAAGATGTTTGTGCTTGAACGAAGTCTAATAATGTATTTAAAAAAAGGGTCACAGGAGACTAGTCTGATTGCGTGTACCTTGTCAATATGGAGCTGTGTTTCCGTCTGAAGCAATATGCAAACGCATTACCATATCGAATGCACTTAGCAGAATACTGAAATGTTACAGCAGATATCATAGCTTCGCTCTCCAAGGGAGGAGTATCACAAATTACAAAGAAAGAATATAGCCTAAGGTAAAAAAAACTGGCAATGCAACCATTAACGCCGCCCTCTGCGTCAGCATCGCCAGCACCACGCGGGCGCACAGCCTCCACTCATCACATCGTGGCCGAGGCACTATGGGCAGTGCCTTCTGTATGCGCCATCAGTGTCACGGCATAATGCAGCTATTATGTTGCTGTCAGGATAATTGCAAACACATTATCCCTCTTAACAATGCGGCGGCTGTTATTTCTCCCGTTGTTTGCCGTTAGCCGTTAAAACCGTTAAAAAGGCGTTATGGGCGCCCGGGTGATGGAGTTGACTTTTATATTTAAACGCGGTAACGAAACATTACTCGTGGGGTATGGGGGAAACTGCGGGGCCAGACGTGCCATATTCTGTACCCAGGGTTGCCACGGCAATTGAACTTGTCAGGGGGAGGCGATGTTTGCGGTCGTCGTCCCGTGTTATTGGTGGGCACGAATGCGGCGGCGGCGGTGCCATGGTGCCACGAACATCAGGGCCGGAGTGACAGAGTGCCGGGGGGAAAACGGAGAAGGTAACGGGAAGGGACGGTGAGAGGAGCGGGAGTGGATAAAGGGGGGCGTGGGTGAGGAAGAGGGGAGAAAGGGAAAGGAGAGTCAGAAGAGGAAGGTGTAAGAGAGAGGCAGAAAAAAAAAGAGGAAGAGGAGAGAGAAAGAATGCAAGATAATCAGACGAAAAATAGACAAAAAAGAGAGGGTTAAAACAAAACGAATAAACAGACATGGAAACAAAAGTCCCACTTTTAACATGCAAACCGGCCTCCCACACCAGCGTATTGTGGAAGCTAAAACCTCCCACAGAGAAAAGCATTCGTATGCATAGCTGTTTAGCGCTAATGTGCTGTTGACAATTCTTGGAAAATTTAAAAACGAATATGCCATGAATACGAGGCAGATGGCTTTAGCATACATATGGCCCTCGTCCGGCGTGGCAGGGCGCGCTGCATCCGATAGATTAGGTGGTTCATGTATACGTGTGTATAAAAGTAGTTATTTATGTTCTTATTTGTGTGCCGAGAGAAGGAGAGAGTTCGTGTGAGTGCGGCCGTGTGTATGTTCGAGTAAGGGAAAATTTTGAGTCCGTACCCTTGCCGTGGCGTTATAGCCTGTAGAATTTATTTTTTTTCGTTGCCGCGTCTGTGTTTTGGCGTAAATTTAATTGCTTTCGGATGATCATTAATTATTAGGGAAAACTTTTGTGTTTTACTTTTAACAGTTCAACCTTACCGCGAGAGCTTTTAGAATGGTGGGTAGTTCGGTATTACATTAATTACTTTTGCAAACTTTTTGTGTGAGGCGCCTTGTGGAATGGCCTGTTGCCTTTGTTTCGCTTGACGCTATTCATCTGCGGATTGATTTGCGATTGGTGATGATGGGGATTGCCGTTTCTAGCTGGACCGGAAGTAGTAGTGTTGTCTGTATGATGATAATATTGAAATTATTTATCATCATCATCATCATCTTCATCATCATTATTATTATCATTATTATTATCATTTTTATTTGATAATAATAATGGTCTAATCTTCTTTATCTTTATATTTTCATCTCTGTCTTTATATTGATATTTATCTCTCTTCATATCTTGGATTAGCATCAATATATTTGTCATTATCTTTGTTTCTTGATAGTTATCTCTCTTTTTATTTTTACATTCATCTCTACATTTGTCATTATTTTTATTTTCATCGTTTTACCACCATTACTTTCATCGTTATCATAATTATCATCATAATTATCATCATAATTATCAGTCCTTACCACCATCATCATCATCATCATCATCATCATCATCATCATCATCATCATCATCATCATCATCATCATCATCATCATCATCATCACCACCACCACCACCACCATCACCACCACCACCACCATCACCATCACCATCACCATCACCACCACCACCACCACCACCACCACCACCACCACCACCACCATCACCATCATCATCATCATCATCATCATCACCACCACCACCACCACCACCATCACCACCACCACCATCACCATCACCACCACCACCACCATCATCATCATCATCATCATCATCATCATCATCATCATCATCATCATCATCATCATCATCATCATCATCATCATCACCACCACCACCATCACCACCACCACCACCACCACCACCACCATCACCACCACCACCATCACCATCATCATCACCATCATTAACAGTGTCATTGCAATGGCCCTGATGAAAATGAAACCAGCAGTTAAAAATATATATATATATTGAGAGACTCAGTTGAGACTCATCATTGTTATATATTCTTGCGGCATTTTTGTTTCGTACTGCACATAATTGCGTGCAGTCTGAAGTAAATAAAGCGCAAGGAGTTTGCTTCTCATTACTCCATAAAGGAGCGAATGTAAGAGTTTTAAAGGTTCAGACGTTCGTAATAATCTAACCCTTTTTTTCCCTGTTTTTTTCCAGTGTAAGATTGGGCCTTGTTAAACATTGTTATAATTGAGTTTTACATATTTAGTTTGCTCATGGTCGGTTAAATTGTATGATTTATGAAAGCCGGAATGAGATATCAGCGGCTTCGTTCAACATGTTGTATTTGCTTTGCATTATGACGAGATGGCGTCCTCTATGATTCGAATGATGATGATATTGATGATGATGCTGTGAATTATTAGCGTGATTGTGATTCTTGATGCTGGCGGTGAGATTAATGATGAGGAGATTGGGGAAAATATGACAAAAACAGGAATTTGGGTTGTCATGGTATTGGTAATGAATAGTGTCTTAGTATTATTGTATTATAATTGTCATTATTAGTAGTACTCTTGTTATTTTTATTATATTGTTGTTGGAATCTTCGTCATCATTATCATCACCATCTCCATTATCATTATCATTGTAATTATTTGTTGCAGTAGTCGTAATAGGAGTAGTAGTATGATTAGTGTTATCATTATTGTTGTTGGTTTTGCTATTTCCGTTAGTTATCACCATCAATCAATTTGCATTACCTTCGTCATCATTTCTGCTGTTGTTGCGGCTGCACATGTTATGTATTGCTAGTGTTTTCTCTGTGGCAGTGCATTAGTATCGTCCCCCAAGGCAGCGTGCAATTAATTAAATCCATTTGATAAAACTCAAAACTTTTCGACGTCCCTGTCCATTTAACATGATGTTGATGATTTGATTTTTGTGTCAGTCTGGGGATGTATTTGAATTTGCCCTTTTCGTGTGTTCGTTTTTACAGCATTTTCTCCCTCTTATTTTTTTTTTTTTTTTTTTTTTTTTTGTTTACTCCATTTTCATATATTTT
>NC_061848.1:26684818-26687318 GCF_019202785.1 Penaeus chinensis
CGTGTGATTTCTCAAGCGCTGTTCCCCATTCGCGCAGGGGACCTCGAGAGGATCGCCAGGTTCTGGTTCACGGGCGCCTGCAAACCCAACAAGCAGCAGAAGTCCTCGAGCAAGCCCCTGGCCCTCGAGCAGTTCATGTCCACCTTCCTCCTGCTGGGCTGCGGCATCCTGCTCGCCCTCCTGCTACTGGGCCTCGAGCACGTCTACTTCAAGTACTTCCGCCAGTATGTGGCTAGGTCGGAGACGGGCACCTGCTGCGCCCTCCTCAGCATGGTGAGTATTGCTTGCACCGCGGTCCTCGCCTGTGAGCGAGTGCGAGTTATGAGCGGAAATAAATCCTGTCAGACATGGTAAGTATAACTAGTATTCGTAGGAGGTCGAGGATCATTTTGTTCGTTAGCTGTTAAGATTCTATCAATTTCTGTGTAGCTGTGCATATTTGGATATTCAGCGATTTGTAGAGTACGTGTTTTATTGCACTGATAAGTCTATTGTTCTTTTCCACTGAGCCAAAATAAATTGCACCAAAAAAGATCAAACATGATTAGAAGGAAGAAAAAATATGGTAAGTAACGATGAGGCAATATGTCTTGCAATTTCGTCCGGGAATTCAGGTGCGCCGGATGCAATATGATGCAAAAATCTCCTCATTACATTAGTTTACGAGGCAATAATACCTTCATATATCGCAATATTAATGGTTGGACCAACACGATGAGTCGCGTTGCATGCTGTCAGCAAGACTTTATTTAGGATCTGTTAGTCCTGTTTTTTTTGCGTCGTTGCCTTGGAAATTGTGGAATTAGATTACCCTCCCGGGATTTTGAAGAATGCTCATCTCATTTTGAAATCCCCTCAACCCAAGAAGCCCCCACTGATGAAGAAACGCTGTGGCGAGGCACGAACGCCTGCTCCTGGCGACCCTGCCCGCCGCCCATCTCCCGCCGCGTAAAAATGTAATAAGCCGAGATACCTGGAGACACGAGGCGGGCGCGCCAGCACTTACTTCCCATCTCGGGATACTCTGTCCTCGCCGATTCCTGAAGCTTCATCGCGCAGGAGCGAGTCTCCTCTGCCAGGAGGCCGAAGGTGCTCTCGCTTCATTTTCTCGTCTTCTTCTCACTTTCTCTCATTGACTGCGCCTTCCCTCTCCCGCTGCCCTTCATCGCCCGCCTCGATGCCTTCCATGACAGAAAGGGCACTGTCCTCGCGCCCATTCCCAGTGCCGTCGTCACGCAGCGTCCTCAGCCACGCCCATCCGAGGGCCGGAGCAGCGAGGCCCCCAAGGGGACTCGGACCAATCACCCGCGCCAAAGTTAATCAAGCCGACATCAGAGGGCCTCGTCCCGAGCGCGGCTTTGCTGCAGGAGTCCTCGGGCCCACGATGCTGCGCCTTACACACGCAGACGCATGTTTGATATGTGTGTGTATATATGCACATATATATATATATATATATATATATATATATATATATATATATATATATATATGCATATATATATATATATATATATATATATATATATATATATATATGCATATATATATATATATATATATATATATATATATATATATATATATATATATGCATATATATATATATATATATATATATATATATGTATATATATACATATATATATATATATATTCATATTTATATATATATATATATATATATATATATATATATATATATATATATATATGTATATATATATATATATATATATATATATATATATATATATATATATATATATGTGTGTGTGTGTATATATATATATATATATATATATATATATATATATATATATATATATGTATATATATACATATATATATATATATATATATATATATATATATGCATATATATATATATATATATATATATGCATATATATATATATATATATATATATATATATGCATATATATATATATATATATATATATATATATATATATATATATATATGCATATATACACACACATATCAAACATGCGTCTGCGTGTATATATATATATATTTATATATTTATATATGTATATATGTATTTATATGTATATATTTATATATGTTTATATGTATATATATATATATATATATATATATATATATATATGTGTGTATATATATACATATATATATATATATATATATGTATATATACATATATTTATATACATACATGCATACAAACATATACATATATACATATATGTATGTATGTATGTATATATACACACATATATATACGTTTACACACACACACACACACACACACACACACACACACACACACACACACACACACACACACACACATATATATATATATATATATATATATATATATATATATATATAATAACCGGTGCGATTGCCTCCGTCGGTTAGACAGTCAACCTCGGATTCCTCGCAGCTGAACGAAAGCGGAAACTCGGCCGCTCAGAGGAGCCCCGCGGGAGCCTCCGCTTCCTCTGAAA
>NC_061848.1:26694818-26697318 GCF_019202785.1 Penaeus chinensis
TTTTTTCGGACACCCGTACTTTACTCCCTTGTTGGCCCCAGTTTTGTCGGGCGCCGCCTCGCCGCCGGGGGGTCCGGCGGCTGTTGGTTATCAAAGCCCATTTAACGGGAATTCAACTGTTTTGTAATAAAAGTAGAGAAGTCCCCATCATTTCCCCTTTCTATCAGCTTCACTAGAATTAAAAGGCCCTTTTAAAACCAGGCCGAAAGATTGGAATTGGTCCATCAAAGCGGGGGGCGGGGGTGCGAGCGGCATTCCTTTGGGTGTTTTTGGGTTTGAGGGCCCTCTGTTTTGAATTATGAAGGTGGGGGGGGACAAACATTTCATTTCATTTTTGGGCATTCTGAAAGCTCTGTTGGGTAGGAAAGGGGTTTGGGGGGGAGGAGGAGCGCCGTTTCGTGCGTTTACCCCCCCCAAAAAAATGAGCAGGACCCAAAAAAACCGTGGGGGAGTGGGAAAAGGGTTTTTTTCCTTCCACGGCCCCTGGGAGCCCCCGACCCGAGACTTGGGAGGCTCCCCAAATGCCCTCCGCGGTTTTCATTCCCGAGGTTGAGAGGAGGGAGGCAATTTGTTTCACGGGGGAGATGTTAGGTCTAAATAGCGGAAAGCAAGCTGAGCCCGCCTAAGCAAAAAAAAACCCCCGGGGAGAAGGTCGACGGGGGGGGGAAAACTTCCAAATGAATGAATTTGGCCCTGGGAGTAGTAACCGCACTGAATAGAGTATTGCATCTCGCTGTGTCAGGTTTTTTAAAATTTTTTTTTGAAATCAAATGCTCTATTGCCATTTTTTTAAAAGGACGTTCATGCCCCCGGGGCATTTTCATTAACCGTTCCTTTGACATTGCCGATTTGCTCCCCAAAACTTTTTGTGGGGGAAGAAAAAATTTGCCAAATATTGGTGTTTAAAGGGTTTGATTAAGCAAGTCCTAAAAAAAAAAAAAAAAAAAAAAAAAAAAAAAAAAAAAATCCCTGCGTTTTCTGTTATTTATTTAAATTATTCGCTATTTTTCAACAGGGGAATATATTCCAGCCAATATGACCCAACGGCAACGATGGGAAAGGGTTTTTATTTTAGTTGTTACAATGCCCTTCTACCTAAACGTTTGGACAGAGTTAATTAACAAGCGTTTAATTTAAAGCAAAAACTTGGAGGCTTCCTTGGCAAGCCTAGCCTACACACACACACACACCACACACCAAAAACACACAAACCCCAAACACACACACACACCACACACAAACCACACACCCCACACAACCCCACACAACACACCACAACACACACTCGGGGGGAGTTGGCGGAAAAATTTATATTTCGGGTTCAGGATTTCCAAGAGTTTTTCGGAGAGTCAAAAGCTCTTTTCCCCGTTTCTCTTCCCTCAAAAGGGTTTGAAGTCCTTTTATCGGTTGGACTTCGGAAGTTCCGCTTTAGATGCGAGGGGAAGTAGTCCGCATTATAGGTTTAGGGAAGAACGGGGGAATTTGCTTTAGATGTGAGAGAGTAGGCTTTTGCAGACGGGATGAAGAAGGTAGGGGGGGGAGAAGAAGAGGGGGTCGCGTGCTTCGTAGGCTGTTGAGATTAAGGGGTGGGGTGGGGGGTTAGGGGTTCGCTGCTTCGTGTTGTGGGAGATACATTTTTTTCCTAGCGTTATTTTTCATCAACAGGGACATGTTCTTTAACAAAGTTAGCACAAATTTTTGTGTATGTCCCTATTACATTATTTATATAATATATATATATATATATATTTTTATTATATTTTTTTATATTTATATATATATAAATATATTTAGATGTGTGTGGCTATTTACTTACATATTATATGTGTGTGTGTGTGTGGTTGGGTGTTGTGTTGTTTTGTGTGTTTTGTGTGTGTTGGTTCTGTGTGTTTGTGTGTATATATTATGTATGTTTTGTATGTATGTATGTTGTATGTTGTATGTATGTATGTATTTTATGTATGTAAGTATGTATGTATGTATGTATGGTATGTATGAAAGGTATGTATGTATGTTTTTGTAGGTATGTTATGTTTGTATGTATGTAGGGTATGTAATGTATTGTAGGTATGTATGTTTGTATATTTGTAATATGTGTTTTAAATCCAAATGTGTATATTCATTTTCTATTTGTATGTATGAATTAGATAATATGTAGATAAGTATAGATAATATTTATGTCTGTTTGTATATTTTTATAGAGGTTCGAGGGAGATAGGTTACTATTTACTATAGCAAATGTGATAGTTGCATTGATCCATAAATGACTACAACAGATTCCTTTTCCCCTCCCCCCCCCACTTCCCCCTTTGTCCTTTGCCCCCCCTTCCCTCGCTCCCCTCCCCCCCTCCCCCCCCCAGACCCCATGGGGCAATTTCCGTGCGAGCTTCCCCGGGGCGGTTTTTTGTTGCGGGGAGCCAGGACGTTGCTGCGGGCGCCCCGGTGTCAGGGAACCGCCGCTGTGGGACACCCACCTTTTGGAAGGTCAGCATGAACGGAC
>NC_061848.1:26714818-26722318 GCF_019202785.1 Penaeus chinensis
AGAGAGGAAGGGGTTTATTCTGAAAGTTGAGTAATGACCTGGGTGGATGATTTGGAATATATAGAACTGACAGCAAACTATTGAGTGGTTGAAGCCGTGGTCAAAGGAGAGACAAGGATCAGGAAACAGATGAAATCAAATTTTAGATAGTCTAGATGATGAAGTGGCAAGCCTTATTGCCCCTAACAAGGGTAAGACAAATCTTCATTATTGGCCATGGTGAGCCTGAAATAAATGGGGGAAAGGAAACAGTTTAGGGTCCCCATGAGGGGTAAGGGCTAGGCGATTAACCAAAGGAATACTGAGCCCATAAGCTAGTGACACAAAGCTAGTCTTTCATCCTTTCAGCATGGCTCCCACACCTTAGGAAGTGGACAGAAGGGGATGAAAATGAAAAGGAAAGGAAAGGGTGAGAAGAAAAGACTATGCAAACTTAGTTGAGGCGAGGGCTGAGGTCCAAGATAAGGATGATCCCTACATTAGGCCCCAGTCTCCCTTTCCTATGCACCCCCACGATAACAAGCAAGGGATTAGGGGTGGTAATGCTGGATAGCAATTAAGTGGCACATAGTAGTAAAGGTTTTAACATATTAACATATTTCCTAAGCTCTAACTTTTAGAATGTAATGTATCCAAGGCAGCTAATGGTTGTCTTTTTACTGTACATTTTTTTATCACCACTACCATTACTACTATTATTGTAAGTACTACCAGAAGTAGTAGTTTTTTAGATGCATCATTATTTTCGTTTCTTCTTGTAAAAGGCTGGGGAGACCTGGCATGTCTTATCATTCTGGATCAGACTTTTAGGTTGAAAATTTGAAGTACATGTATCTGTAAAAATAGGAACTAAATTCCCTATGGTCCTCTGAGCAGCCAATGAGCACCAATGAGCAGCCTTGTTTCAAACCTTTTTTGGTTCCAGTAATCTATCAGTTGCACGGATTATAGGCAAAGAAATAAAAAGAAGAGAGTATGGGGTTGCAAGACTTCTATTAACTGGAATTTCCTCTTGCATTTCCATTTCAGAAGTGTACTTTCTCATCAACAGTACTTTCAAAACATTTATTGTTCAGCTTTGTTTATTTTGTCTCAACTAAGGAAGCAAAGAAAAGTGCAGTATGTTAATAATGTCTCCATTTATAAAAGAAGCATACATTATATAATGTGAAAATAAGATCATTTAGAAGTACCAGGCACATACTCCCTGCCTTATAAATAAACTGAATAATATGTTCTTTCTCCATTGTTTTCTATACTGTATACCTTGTAATCACAACATTAATCTAAGTTTGTAAATGTCTACATTTTACCAGAAATGACCAAATAATAATTCCAGCTTAAAAAAGCCATTATCTTTACAAATGAGTACTTCAGGCAAAAAAAAAAAAAAGATAAGTCAAAAATGAATCTACAGAATTGATAACTTGAGACATAACCATTAATATTTTGCAAACAAAAGAACTTTTAAAAATGGAATTGATAAACATATGGCTTAAGTTCCATATTATTAAAATGTAATATGTTTGTGCTACAAAATAAATGAACATATAGTTTATAATTATATTATTCCTGTTCTGTACCAATAGTCTACCAACAGGTATAGTCATTATTATGTCAACATTAAAAAAAGTGAAAGCCCTCCTAAATTTCCAGAAATATGTTCCTTCTCCTCATACACTGCTGAGTATATAAATGCATTCACAATCATTGCAAAAATAAAAAGCTTAATCTACCATCTTATAATCTCTTGAAATAAAATATAAAACATTGACAAATGTGTTAAATGAACACAGGTACATTGCAAGGCTTTATGGATATCCTTTAGTAAATACCTTAGAAAAATAAGCCTAGATTTGATATTTTAAAACAGATATAGATAATAAATTCCTAGATAAAGTAGAGAAAAACATACATAATAAATAAAAGTTCAATGAAAATACAAATGAACTATGATCCCATTCATCAATCTCACAGAGTAATCTGCTTACAAGAATATCCTGTGCCTCAACTGTGAATGCCAGGATCTGAGTCTTTACAACCATCTTTATCCCTAAAAATTACATCAAAATCTTTATAAATTGTTATAGTCACTGGTTTATTACCGGGATAACCATTCTCCTTAATCGCAAATATCAAGCGAAGGAGAATCGACATTCTAAGGAATCAAATTTCTCAAATATTATTCTATACCTGGAAACCAATAACAGGTATTAGAACAGGGGTAATAACCCTTTTGATCCAATGTTAATTCTTTCTTTCTTATAAATAAATATTCAAGGTATTATCAGGTGGGTCACAGCCCACATCCTACTCATTCACTTCTTCCCAGATAACACATCATAATAATAATAATAATAATAATAATAATAATAATAATAATAATAATAATAATAATAATAATAATAATAATAATAATAATAATAATAATAATAATAATAATAATAATAATAATAATAATAATAATAATAATAATAATAATAATAATAATAATAATAATAATAATAACAATAACAATAATAATAATAATGATAAAAAATCATATACAAAGTTCTAGGAGCCAGGCATTTACAATTCTTGCACATTTTCTTTTAACCATGACAATATTTATCAAGAGAGCTGTTAGAGAACCAATCCTCATAAACATTTATGTTCATTCTTAGAAATACAATCAAATTTTTACTCCAATTCCCATCTTCAAGACTGAATACCTGGTATGATCAATTTACTTCTAAAAGTCTAGGATTCTTTCCTTTAACGATGAAAAATTTCACATCATTCAAAGAGAACTTGAACACATCTTCCTTTACCCTTACTGTAGGAAGGAATTGTCAATAAAATATTTCTAATTTACTTGTTGATTCTTCAAGCCAGAGTAAGGAATGCTTGCCTCTTTACCCAATGAGTCTAAAAGCAAATGACAGCAAGCCACCTGTCAGGAGACCCAGGCCTAGCATAGCAGCCATCATGCTGCTGGCCTTCTCTGCCTTATCTTCCGAGACCATCCTGAGGAAGAGACACAATAATTTAGTTTAGTTTTATTCCATTTGTTACAATGCTATTCTTAGTGTGACATGCTGTCTGTTTTACTTTGCTTCTAAATTATCCCCTGTGTGCAAGGAATGGGCAGGGTTACCATCCACTGGCAGCAAGGGATTCGAACACAGGTCAGCAAGATTGCTAGACGAGATTGCTACCACAGCACACGCAAGGGCTCAGAAAAATTATGAATTATACATAATCAAAATGTGTGTGTGATGTGTGTGTGTTGTGTGTGTGTGTGTTGTGTGTGTTGTGTGTGTTGTGTGCGTTGTGTGTGTTGTGTGTGTTGTGTGTGTGCGCGGTGTGTAAGGTCCTGTACGCATAGTGTGCGGTGTGTGCAGTGTGTGCAGTGTGTGCAGTGTGTGCGGTGTGTGTGTGTGTGTGTGTGTGTGTGTGTGTGTGTGTGTGTGTGTGTGTGTGTGTGTGTGTGTGTGTGTGTGTGTGTGTGTGTGTGTGTGTGTGTGTGTGTGTGTGTGTGTGTGTGTGTGTGTGTGTGTGTGTGTGTGTGTGTGTGTGTGTGTGTGTGTGTGTGTGTGCGGTGTGTGTCCGGTGTGTGTGTGTGTGCGGTGTGTGTGTGTGTGCGGTGTGTGTGTGTGTGCGGTGTGTGTGTGTGTGCGGTGTGTGTGTGTGTGCGGTGTGTGTGTGTGTGCGGTGTGTGTGTGTGTGCAGTGTGTGTGTGTGTGTGTGTGTGTGTGTGTGTGTGTGTGTGTGTGTGTGTGTGTGTGTGTGTGTGTGTGTGTGTGTGTGTGTGTGTGTGTGTGTGTGTAAAATATGCATGAAATGAGCATGAAGTGTAGATGCAGTGTGCGTGCAGTGTACCTGTAGTGTACGAGTAGAGTGCGTGTAATGTGCGTGTAATGTGCGTGTAATGTGAGTGAAGTGTGAGCGTAGTGTACGCGTAGTGTGAGCGTAGTGTGCGTGGTGCGCGTGGTGCGCGTGGTGCGCGTGGTGCGCGTGGTGCGCGTAGTGTGCGCGTAGTGTGCGCATAGTGCGCATAATGCGCGTAGTGTGCGCGTAGTGTGCGCGTAGTGTGCGCGTAGTGTGCGCATAATGCGCGTAGTGTGCGCGTAGTGTGCGCATAATGCGCGTAGTGTGCGCGTAGTGTGCGCGTAGTGTGCGCGTAGTGTGCGCGTAGTGTGCCTGCTGTGTGCATATGTGTGTGATAATAGCAATAATAAAAATGGTCATCCAAAATTGAAAAAAAAAAAAAAATAATTTTACCTACAGCCTGACTAACATTCAAATGCTAAAATCACTTACTTGGGCCCATATGTCATGCAGAGAGATGAGCAGTATCCATTGGACAAGGAGAAGAGCAGCATGAACAAGATGTACCAGGAATCATGAGCGAAGACACTTGGTATGCTGGAATCAGGCTTGTTGCAAAACAGGAACAAGGGAATGAAAATCAGCCGTAGAAACGTCATGAGATACAGAATCTTTGACCCTTGTCGTGGCTGTGGAAAAAGATTAAACAACCATATGAATGGAGATAATAAAAGAATACATGAAGACTAAAGGGAAAACAATAACACTAAGTAACATAACCTACTGACTGTAGGCCACTGCAAACATAACAATGATCATTATCATCACCATTACTCCTAATACTAATAATAAGAATACAAACAAGAATAATAATGATAAACACAATAATAATAATAATCATACTGATTACAATTATGATAACAACAGCAATAATTAGAACAAAATCATATTAAAATAATAATAGTAATAGTAATGATAAGGGAAAAAATAAAATAATGACAATAACAATGACAACAACAACAATGAACAGCTCTCCACTGAGCCTTTTAACCCACTGCCCCCCAGGAAAAATTAATAAGAACCGGGGAAAATATTGTGGTCATTTTTTATATTTTTTGTGAAATGTTTCTGCACATAGATGGCTCTGCTAGTGCTTAGCCACAAAGGAGTCAATTAGTAGACCTTGTGACCTTACCTGATTTCTCCATTCTTTGAATTGGCGGGAAAAATTTAATTTCTACTAGTACTATGAATCTCAATGGTGTTATTTTTATTAAAAACACTAAAATTACTATAATGTTATAAACATTAGTAACAGCAAAATAAGATAACGGCAAATATTTTTGTAAATCAAAGAAAAGGGTCAAGGGGTGAGACAGGCAGTACTCGTAACTGGCTCATTGGTGACTTAGTACAAGTGTAGCCATCTATGTGTAAAAACAATTAAACAAGTAAAATCACAGTGGGCATGGCATACACGTATATGTCATGCCCATTGGCACTGGGTTAAGCCCATGAGATCACTCTTATGTGCACAAATGTATATATGAATGTCATTGAAACAAATATGTATGTAAGCTATTTAGATAGCGATGACTCTACAAGTGCTTAGAAACCGTGAAATTAGTATTCTTATATCATCATTAATCATAATGTCAGTAATAGTAACAATAATATGGATACTAAGTGCAATAGAAAAAGAGACATTTTCTTGCAAATTCAACACAAGTGGGGAAATTAAGTGTGGACACTAAGGCTTACTGTCTGACTCCTTGGTCAATGGGTACTTGGTCAATAGCCAACTGTGGACAGTAGAATTCACAAAAAAAACTACAGTGGACATCTTTATCATTACCATTTTCATAATAATAATAATAATAATAATAATAATAATAATAATAATAATAATAATAATAATAATAATAATAATAATAATAATAATAATAATAATAATAATGATAACAATAACAATAACAATAACAATAACAATAACAATAACAATAACAATAACAATAATAATAATAATAATAATAATAATAATAATAATAATAATAATAATAATAATAATAATAATAATAATAATAATGTATATATATACATACTATATATATATATATATATATATATATATATATATATATATATATATATATATATATATTAGTCAGAGAGTTTCACGGAAACCAAGTAGATCTCTGACACAAAGTACATTGATGGTAAGACATGCATTGAATGTAAACACCAGAGCCTTAAACTTTGTGTCCATGAGGGATAAAGCAGAAATATTTCATCAATACATTTTTTTACAGTCTGCATGTGTTTCCATATCTATAATATAGAAAGAAGAAGGATAATTAAAAGAAAAATAACTGAAACTCACCCACATAATCATACCAGCACCCTGACGCCCCAAATAATCACCAACATTGAAAAGCAGGAATGTAACAACAGGTTGGAAATAGACCTCTGTAAAAACAAAACAAGACTTAATATCCTGGAAGTTTAAATTATAATGTCAATCGTATTCCAAATCTTATAGAAATGTTTACTTTATATTACAAGTAAAAGGGGTCTTAAATAAATAACGATACTGAGGCTGATTCCTGACTTTTTTTTTTCACTAAAGAAAAACTTTTTTTTCATAACAAATTTCTTATTTAATCAAATTTATCAATATCCAGTATTTAAATATCAGAGCAATTAATGAGCTCTACCCTCACCTGCCCATGTTTTATTCTCTGAGGTAGATTGGATTGTAACACAAAGTGCTGGGAATGCGGCCAAAGTCACAGCAAACACACCACACACAGACACCCCTACGGGCCAGATTTCCTTGAAGATCAGGATGTCACTGCCTAGAGATCTCTTCTCCGGAACTTCATTTTTCTCAGGCCCTTGGCAGTTTGTGTAGTGCTTGTAAAAATCCTTTAAAATACAATGGTTCAGCTTTACTATACTAGCTTATAAACATTTTACATTTAGCATTTGAAGCATGAGTTTCACTGACTAAGAAATGGTTAGAGGCCTCTAATATGACCTACATTTTGTATTGCTATACTTAGACACAGCCCTTGAAGCTTTTTACCTAGCTGGGTAAGAGTTGTAGTCACCATAATGACAAATACATGTCACCAAAGCATTCAAAATAGGGTCTCAAAGCTTAGCTTTATATATTGTTAAAAAAGTGTGCTCCAATGTAGTCATAGTAAAAATAAATGTTAGTAGGTGTAATGAGAAATTTCTCTACACATATATGGAGGTACAGTTTTCTGCAGTAAATGTTTCTATAACTATATTGTCCCATAGCAACAAAATAATAATATTTAACTTGAACTTGCCTTAACCAACCAAAATGGCAAATATTTATGCATGGATACTGTAAAGGAAACAAGTTAAAAGTCATCTTGCAACTGGACAAAATAATCAAAATGCTAACTGCACTGATATGTATATATATTAATTATACTTCAAACTGCAAATCTGAATTACAAATTGTTTCAGATTGCTGTTGAATGGATGAGAAAAACAACAAATTTCAAAATAAAACAACTACAATTTCCATCACAAAACAAACAGAAAAGCATAGGAGTATATTAAGGCAAGAGAGCACCATGTGATGAATAGTAAGAGGTAATGACATACTGTGAATTTTCATTTCTATATAAATTAGTAAAGTTTTCATAGTAGTTT
>NC_061848.1:26749818-26757318 GCF_019202785.1 Penaeus chinensis
AAGCTGTGGTAAACCAGAACTGAATTTTACCAACAATGCTTTTATGAAGAGTACAAGTGATTACAGCACCATATTTAGAACAGATGTGAATATGAATTAATATTTCCACAATACAGCATATATAACAGAGGTTTATATATCACTTCACCAGAAATGCATAATTCTGATGAAGCTATAATAACAAAATCTCACTACTTAATTCTCACTGGCAAGGCTACACTTTCATGAACATTTCTAAATTACAAACCGTACCTACGAGTGTTAACCATCACTGATCACTTCAAACCTCTCAACTAGTTTCAATAACCTGAAGACAATCACCAGACTGCTTCTTTGGCTCTTATCTGATTAGATCTAAAAAGAGCAAGATAAATCCTTAGCACCTCCACCGCCACTGTGACAGAGAGAGAGAGAGAGAGAGAGAGAGAGAGAGAGAGAGAGAGAGAGAGAGTGAGTGAGTGAGTGAGTGAGTGAGTGAGTGAGTGAGTGAGTGAGTGAGTGAGTGAGTGGGTGGGTGGGTGGGTGGGTGGGTGGGTGGGTGGGTGGGTGGGTGGGTAAGTGAGTGAGTGAGTGAGTGAGTGAGTGAGTGAGTGAGTGAGTGGGTGAGTGAGTGAGTGAGTGAGTGAGTGAGTGAGTGAGTGAGTGAGTGGGTGGGTGAGTGAGTGAGTGAGTGAGTGGGTGAGTGAGTGAGTGAGTGAGTGAGTGAGTGAGTGGGTGGGTGGGTGGGTGGGTGGGTGGGTGGGTGGGTGGGTGGGTGGGTGGGTGGGTGGATGGGTGGGTGGGTGGGTGGGTGGGTGGGTGGGTGGGTGGGTGAGTGAGTGAGTGAGTGAGTGAGTGAGTGAGTGAGTGGGTGAGTGAGTGCGTGGGTGAGTGAGTGAGTGAGTGAGTGAGTGAGTGAGTGAGTGAGTGAGTGAGTGAGTGGGTGAGTGAGTGAGTGAGTGAGTGAGTGAGTGAGTGAGTGAGTGGGTGAGTGAGTGAGTGAGTGGGTGGGTGGGTGGGTGGGTGGGTGAGTGGGTGAGTGAGTGAGTGAGTGAGTGAGTGAGTGGGTGGGTGGGTGGGTGGGTGGGTGGGTGGGTGGGTGGGTGGGTGGGTGGGTGAGTGAGTGAGTGAGTGAGTGAGTGAGTGAGTGAGTGAGTGAGTGCGTGAGTGAGTGCGTGAGTGCGTGGGTGAGTGAGTGAGTGAGTGAGTGAGTGAGTGAGTGAGTGAGTGAGTGAGTGAGTGAGTGAGTGAGTGAGTGAGTGAGTGAGTGAGTGGGTGAGTGAGTGAGTGAGTGGGTGAGTGAGTGAGTGAGTGAGTGAGTGAGTGAGTGAGTGAGTGAGTGAGTGAGTGAGTGAGTGAGGGAGGGAGTGAGTGAGCGAGCGAGCGAGCGAGCGAGCGAGCGAGCGAGCGAGTGAGTGAGTGAGTGTGTCTGACTTATTTTTTCTTGATAATAATGGCAATCATCCAAATATACTTTATATATATATATATGTATATGTATGTATATATATGTATGTATGTATATATGTATATGTGTATATGTGTATATGTGTATATGTGTATATGTGTATATGTGTATATTTGTCTATACATGTATACATGTATACATGTATACATGTATACATGTATACATGTATACATGTATACATGTATATGTGTATATGTGTATATGTGTATACATATATGTGTATGTATGTGTGTGTGTGTGTGTGTGTGTGTGTGTGTGTGTGTGTGTAAATGTATATATGTATATATGTATATATGTATATATGTATATATGTATATATGTATATATGTATATATGCATATATGTATATATGTATATATGTATATGTATATATGTATATATGGATATACGGATATATGGATATATGGATACATATATATGTATATGTATATGTATATGTATAAGTATATGTATATGTATATGTATATGTATATGTATATGTATATGTATAAGTATAAGTATAAGTATAAGTATAAGTATAAGTATAAGTATAAGTATAAGTTCAAGTATATGTATATGTATATGTACATGTACATGTATATGAATTTGCTCACCTCTAGTTAATAAAAAACACACTGAACTGATAGTATGTGGAAACTCAAATCAAAGCACGCCATATTCTAGAGTACTTACCGAAAGTGTGGCACTGCCCGCTTGATGAGAGGGGTTTCATCTTCTCTCCTGCCCTCCAACATCTCATCATCATCAACTGGCAGTCTGGGTAAGAAGAACAATTTGAACAAGATTAAATTATATTCGACAACCAGAAAACTAACAAATGGCATTGAAATTAAAAGCTTAGTTAAAATATGAGTTACTTCTACTCTGCAGAAAATAGCAAAAGCAATTTCTACAAAATGAGATGCACAATACTGATTGAGAATCAGATCAAATAAGCACAATCCACTGACCAAACACTGCAAGCAAAAAGAGTTTAAAGTGAGGAGCACTAAGTGTCATTACTTCTAAGATTGCAGGGTGCGTTAGAATATTCCGCTACATCAATTCTAATACTCCATTTGGTGGTCATTCTTTCTGTCACCAAGGGACATACAGCTGGTATAAGCAGCTTGTTATTCTTTTTCTTCCCTATGGGTACACTTGGAATTCAATTCTTATGGTCACAATTCTATTACTAATGACATGTTAAGTGACTACACTTCATGGTTTTAGAAAACTAATGGGTCAATAGGCCCTTCAACCTGTTCTACCTAAGAGATGCTGCCATCCCTCATTTGTATAATGCCATGTTTTGGGAGGTACCACATAAATAAAATGTTCATAAAATGAAACTGGTTGCTTAAATGAATACAACATTTTATCAAACAGAAATAAAACAAGATACGCAGCTTATTTTCTTTGGTTTACAAAAAAATAATATAGAGGATGATGTGTGTTAAGAGTAATAAACAAGTATTCACAATGCATCTTCTTACACAACAAAATAGTTAAATGACTGATTGATTTGCAAAAATCACAGGTCATATTAAAATTATAAATCAAGAATAAAAACATGAAAAAGTTTACATCAGAAGAAATTAAAAACTTTAGTTAAAATAATAAAATAATTGACCTGACCATATTTTAGTGAGATCAATTTTCCCTATGAAAAACTGAAACTTGTGTCTAGATGTGAGACATCACTCTCCCAGGATCAGAGAAAAGTGGAAAGTGCCATCCTGCCTCCGGCACTTGGACAGATACCTTTCCTGTAAATCCCTAAGACTGTGGAACCAGGCAGTCTTCACAGTAAGGTTCAGCATCTCTGGACATGAGACATCCATGGGTTAGTTGGGTGTGACCTATCCGAAGATGGGTCTGAGCTCTTTGGTAACGGTGACACTTAATGTCACCATAACACCAAGGGGGATTGCTATAGGACTTATTTTTCTTATTTATTGAAAATTCTCTGCGGCATCAATATCTAAGGTCATTAGTAGCAAATTCAAAATAAAGCAATAGGGTGATGCTTGGGGGCAAAGCCCCTAGGTACAAAAGTGTTTTGGTTTATAAGGCAATGGCTGTGGATTCCCAGAATGGTTAATGGCTAAAACAAATAAATGTGCTAGACATCAAAGGTCATATAGCATTATGATACAATTATTGTGGTGAAAAGAGTAAAAATGAATTAACAGCTTCAATCCGGATGATGTGACCATAGCGTCGTGAAAAAATTTGGCTCAAGGGTCGGGTGATGTGAAAATCTGGCTGCAGGCATTTCTCCCATCAATAAACGAGTGTGGAATGCAATGTCCATGACCCATAACTGGAAGAGTACCATTTCCACACTCAGCATTATATTCCTGGCACCGTAACCAGCGGCACAAGTTGTATTACAGAAAATTGCATATTATGAAATAACTGGAAATGGGTCTATGGGGAAAGAGCACCTCAGGCTAATCTGTCTGCCTGCTCATTTCCAACTACACCAACATGGTTTGGAACCCAACAGAACCCTGCCTGATGTCTCTGACTTTGAGGACATATAGCCATTACACAATTGATAAAATTAATGGATAATTTACAAAAGAACTAAAAGGACTTCTGGAGTCGCTAAAAATTGTAAATTTAGATGGTGGAAAGATAAGAATTAATTGTAGAAGAAGTATAACTGCTGATAACCCTGCAGTAAAAACAGAAGCAGTGTTAGAAAGGCTGCCACTCTGACTAAACAAAGGGAAGACTAAAGTCAATCCCTGCCTCAAACTTTGAACCATCTGTGTATACATGAACTGTACCTGCATGACTAAAATGTTCTAAAAATATAAGATGTGATTCTTGAATGGGAATTCTTATTCTCTATAGTTTGGTTGCATACCGATACATGTGGAAATTCCCTGTAGCCTATTTTGGGGATCCAGTGAAAAGACAGGTAGAGCAGGAACAGCAAAGATGACACTACTGATGCAACTCTGTATTCAAAAGGTTTAAGGAAACTTGGTCATGTATTATAAAGATTGGAATGTGAATCATATGAGACTGTGGCACAAGGCATTGAATCTGGGAGGCAATGGTCATAGTACCAGCACTGCATCATTAAGGATTGGTGACATGTACAATGGGAGGACAACAGCATCTAACAGCATGCTTGGTAATGAATGGAATGCCCCAGTGGCCAGACAAATACCAGTATGGTGAACAGGGCCTAAAATATGGATGCAGGCTTCTGTAGCAGAAGAGTAAACCTCTTAGGGAGATTAGGGATTTAAGCAAGAGGAGGGCCTGACGGTCAGGAGGAGGTATGGGCAAGCACTCTCAAAAGTAACATAGTCTTAATATGTCTGAAGTGTGGTACCCAGGTTAGCCAGTAATCAAAAGTGAGACAATGGAATCAAGTTTCTTCCACACATGAAATTCTGCAGCCATGAAGGTGCCAGTCAGGATCAGGGCAAACACCTCAAATACAACAGAAATGTACTGCAATAGTCTTTGTGGCAGAGAACAGAAAGCCGCAAGTTTTGGCCTACTGGGAAATCCTACTATGCTTTCAGAGGCAAGTTGTACAGGCACAATGTACAGCAGGAGGCAAAACTAGGCTCTTAAATATCAGAAAAAGAGACAGTGTTAGTGTTATTACACCGTCAATCTTCTTCTGAAAATGGTGTACTGCAGTAACTCCCTCATTGGCCATTTCCTGGAGAAGCTTTATAAAGTATCAGTGGACCAAAAATATCAAGATCTGTGATGAGCTGATCATTTACAGACTTCAGGGTCATATATTTATCATAATTTACAGGTTCAAACTTTCCTGGTAGTATCACCTGATGAGGATGGTGTGTTAGAGGGGGTAGAATGTCCCTTAGTGCCCCTTGGAGGGATCCAAAGTGACAATGAGCGACAGTTGGGAGGAGGAGGCTGAGGGCAAGCAGACATCAGGGAGAGAAGCAGGCCGAGGTAATTCTAATTATTTTTTGCAATAAATACAAGTAAGAGTATTCATTTCCCCAGCCCCCCACCCACCTCAGAGTCCTAGAGGGGGAGGCTGGTGTTGGGGTCCACACACACCTAACAGCCCCACGGGTAGTGAGGGAAGTATACATAGGTATAACCTGGTGTGGTATAGCAGCCACAAGACCACTGTGGTGCCAACCAGACAGTGCCAGCCAGTACAATTCTCAAATAACAATGTGACTGACCAACCAATTGACCTGATCAGGTCGAAATCATGCCTTCTGTCTAAATGCCCAGTTGTGTGAGAACTTTTTCATGAAAAGTCTAATACAAATACTAACATGCAATACATCTAAATCATCAAAAATAAGTTATACATTTTCCTATTCAGATGCCAAAGGTAATACATCCATCTTGTAAAGCACTAGTCATGAACTAAAATACAAAATTAAATCATAAAAGCAGTTAATTATATAAATCTAATTCAAAAGTAAGGGAACCAAAATAACACTGAAAACTCAAATGCTATTTCTTAGTCATAAGCTTTGTCTTGTACATAGGGCACAAAGCTTGCACATTTTGCAAGGAAGGTACAAAAGGGTTACAGAGGCTACTCCCTGTTGGCTAGCTGCCCAGGATTCAGCCAAAAAATAAGTGCATAAAATATTACAAAGTTAAGGAATTATTCATAGCTGTATAAAGACATTCTGTAAATATGGCTTAATAAGTGCAATGATACCTTTTACTGTTTTCCTTTATCAATATCTAGCCAGCATTTGGTTAATTACCAATGTATGCAATTATATTTCTAAAAATTACTTCTGTGGTATTAACTTATGAACAGGCAAAACATAAAAGGTTTCAAAGATGTTTCTTGAATATATACAGTTTGTATGATTGGTTTCCCATAACAATTAAAATCAGTGCTTTAATACTTTGCACTTTATATTGCAATATCTCCCTACTCTTAACCCAATGCCACCAGGGAAAATTAATAAAAAATGGGTAAAAATGTTGTGCTCATTTTTTATTTTTTGTGAAATGCCTGTGCACATCAATGGCTCTGCTAGTGCTTAGCCCCAAAGGAGTCAATTAGTAGACCTTGTGACCTTACCTGATTTGAATTGGCAGGAAAAAAAATTTTTTTACTAGTGCTATGAATATCGATGGTGTTATTTTTATTATAAACATTATAATTACTATGTTATAAACATTAGTAACAACAAAATAAAATTATGTAAAATATTTTTGTAAATAAAAGAAAAGGGTCAAGGGGCGAGACAGGCAGTACTCGTAACTGGCTCATTTGTGACTTAGTACAAGTATAGCCATCTATGTGTAAAAATAATCAAACAAGTAACTCACAGTGGGCATGGCACATACGTACACGTCATGCCCGTCGGCATTGGGTTAAAATATTAACAATGTTTTTATTTGTAAACACCCTACTAAGTTCTCTGTCAAGTACATTATTTTTGAAATGAAAAAAATAAAGAAAGCACATTACAAAGAGCTTTCAAGCCTGACATGTCATTGCTACCTGTTAAAAAGTTTGAACAAGCAGAAGTGTAACCTTCCCTTTACTATTTCTATGGATAATTTTCATGAGTGCAACTAACTTATACCAAATAGTCTAAAAAATGAAATCCAAGTCTACAATCTTTCCATCTTCCAGGTATTCACATCAAGAGTCTCTTGACTTTTTTATCTTATCGTTAAGCCATCACCTTCCCTCTTTTCAAAGAATGAAGTGCATCCTCTACTTTTCTTTAAGCACATCCCAAACCTTCACTTCCAGGAAAGGCCATGTCACCACTTACTCTTCTTGTCATAAAAGCAACTGGAAATCACTGGAAATAGAAACATAACCCATTGCTGCTCCCTGGCCATTTTAATTTTCACTTTTACTACAGTTCATTCAGGTGCTTCTAAAATCATTATTACTAACTGTTATGCACAAAGTACCTTTACTGCTTCCTAATTTTCAGGATGACTTTAAAATTATGCAATTCTTAATGGAAGTGACAGAAGTGAACATGATCATTAAAAGGAACAATGAAGGGAAGTACAGGAAAGCACACAAATATGCAGAAGGCTTTTTTGCTTTCTTGCTTCATAAGGGT
>NC_061848.1:26762318-26767318 GCF_019202785.1 Penaeus chinensis
TAGCTCATTTTACGAGATTGCAGCTAGGCACGACTGTCAGCATTCATTAAGAACTCAACAGTCACGTCT
Organism: Penaeus chinensis; assembly: GCF_019202785.1. Taxonomy (NCBI): domain Eukaryota; kingdom Metazoa; phylum Arthropoda; class Malacostraca; order Decapoda; family Penaeidae; genus Penaeus; species Penaeus chinensis. Next base: position 26,762,388 of record NC_061848.1, read on the forward strand.
TATATTGCCTTCTCAGTACTTAACGTTAATGTCAGATTGACCTTCATATTCCCCAGAACTTTAACACGAACGATACCTCAGTGTCCATTGTCATCTATTCTCAAAGGATGACGTTTAGATGGTAACTCACACATATGCTTAACATCCCCACCTACAGTCGACTCCCAAACAAAAGGCTTACCTAAAATCCCTAAAATATATCGTTTCCATATATGCTTCGAGGTGCCAGAGCATGTCTTGGGGCCTCGTCTGGCGCTTATTCCTCTTCTCCCTTCTCGTATCAGGCTTTTTCACAGGGTCTCAGACTCGCCTGGCTCTTCCCCTTCTTTCTTCCTTTCTTTTCTTTCTTTCTTCGTTCTTCTCCTTTCTCCTTTCTTCTCTCCCTTCTCGCTGCTGCTCCGTCCGAGACTGGCAGGAAAACACGGTGTCCGTTTGTGTGTCGGATGGAACGCGGGTTTTAAAAGTACTCTCTTGCTTTTGTATGCTTAGCGACCGCTTCTTGCTAAACAAAAAAAAATACTTTAGCCTGAAGGTTTGATTATATTCATATGTAAATATCTCTGATATAAAATTAGAGTTTATTAAAGTTTATAGCTCGCATCAAAGCAATCGAACGAAGTAAACAACAAAGAACACTTGGTCAGTTTTAGCGAAAATCGGAGTGAAGTTCCCGTAGACTTGACCACCGACTGTCCAAAGCCGTCAAATATCTTTGCTTTTTTAACGATGTGAGTGTTTCAGTTATGTGAAAAATCATGTAAACGTAATTACAGTCATTTTCATTATGTAGTTTAACATGATATTCAGATACAAAACATATAATGTATGTATGTATGTGTGGGTGTGTTTGTGCACATATATATGTATGTATGTATGTATGTGTGGGTGTGTTTGTCCACATATATATATATATGTATGTATGTATGTATGTATGTATGTATGTATGTATGTATGAATGTATGTATGTATGTATGTATGTATGTATGTATGTATGTATGTATGTATGTATGTATGTATGTATGTATGTATGTATGTATGTATGTATGTATGTATGTATGTATGAATGTATGTATGAATGTATGTATGTATGTATGTATGTATGTATGTATGTATGTATGTATGTATGTATGTATGTATGTATGTATGTATGTAGGTATGTATACGTACATGTATTTACAAATTTATATATACATACATAGATCATTGTGTATATATACATATGTATACATATATACATTTATGTATTTATACATATATATACATACACACAGAAACACACACACAAATATATATATATATATATATACATTTATGTATATATATACATATATACATTTATGTATATATACATATATATACATACACACATAAACACACACACACACATATATATATACATATATATATATATATATATATAATTACATATATATAATCATATACACATATATACATACATATTATATATATACATATACATAATTGATATATACACATATGCTCCTTTAAATATATACAGTATACACAGACACACACACGCTCACGCACGCGCGCGCCCGCCCACACACACACACACACACAGACACACACACACACACATACACACACACACACACACACATGAGTATGTGTTTCGAAAGAGAGAGAGAGAGAGAGAGAGAGAGAGAGAGAGAGAGAGAGAGAGAGAGAGAGAGAGAGAGAGAGAGAGAGAGAGAGAGAGAGAGAGAGAGAGAGAGAGAGAAGAGAGAAAGAGAGAAAGAGAGAAAGAGAGAAAGAGAGAAAGAGAGAAAGAGAGAAAGAGAGAAAGAGAGAAAGAGAGAAAGAGAGTGAGAGAGTGAGAGAGTGAGAGAGTGAGAGAGTGAGAGAGTGAGAGAGTGAGAGAGTGAGAGAGTGAGAGAGTGAGAGAGTGAGAGTGAGAGAGAGAGAATTCTACACAACAGCCACTTCGTACCACTGCCAATCCTGTTCGAATATTTTTTTCAGCCCTCACCTAACGCAGCCGCATTTCCCGAATTTTCATATTCAACACATTTTTTTCAAGATCTTTCCTAGATCGCACATAGGCAAATTTGCCATCTCTTCACCTTGTTCTCGCAGTCTCCAACTAAAGGATTTGTGCTTGGTATTACACGTATATCCGAGGCCACATTTTCCCGTTATCAATACCTAGACATGTTTTTCAACTGCTCGTGCGGCTAGACTAATTTTCTGAGTCACTTGTATCGTCAGTGTGCCGTTACGTTGTAATCACTCTGGCTTCCCAATCTAAGTCCTCCAAAATTATGTTACACTTTAGTTATCATCATCATAAACTTCGAAAACAGATCTGATAACATCCCACCCCCAATGTTCCGTCTGCTCCTATGCTATCTGTTTAATCCATTTGTCGTTTGCTAGTAACTAGTGAACAGGTAGTTGTGAAGTACTCGCATAAGGAGAAATGCTAATTAGATTTAAAATGTCTTCCTTTCATTCTTGTATATCTGAAAATGATTCATACAATACTCACATTTCTTGTTTTTTTTTGTTTGTTTGTTTTTTTTATAAAAAAGCAAACTTGTCACTATCCAATATAATCACTTTCCTGTGGGAGAGACTTTACTTTGTACACATCACATCAAGCTCCACACAAGTTTTATCTGTGGGCGATACCCAAGTTCACAGGCATCGTGACCAAGTCAACTATTTGTCACTATTTGCTCAGGCCCTTCACCCCTTCCCTGTTCGCTTTTTCCTGACGAAGCTGCCCTGGGACTGTCGGGGGAAAGAACTGTCAGTCACGCCCCCTGCTGCCGTCGGGGCCCCGCCTGCCAAGCGGGCTTCCGGTGCGGCCTCTTGTCTAAATCCGGCCGCGACGGAAAATTTTGATGAACAGCACTAGCTATCCGCCTATACACACATGTTCATATGTTTGTATATCCATATAATATCTATATGTATCAGTCTATCTATATGTGAGTATGTTTGTGTATACACATGTATTCACACACACATTTTTGCGTTTGTGTATACATGTGTAGACATCGTTGTGTGTGTGTGTGTGTGTGTGTGTGTGTGTGTGTGTGTGTGTGTGTGTGTGTGTGTGTGTGTGTGTGTGTGTGTGTGTGTGTGTGTGTATGAACATATATGTGTACATATATATGTATATATATACACACGCGAGGTACTGTACATACACGCTCACTTACCCATTTACGTATATATTCTCAAGCGTGTATATTTACATAGATATACACATATATATACTCTGTCTCTCTTTCTGTCTCTGTCTCTCTCTCTCTCTCTCTCTCTCTCTCTCTCTCTCTCTCTCTCTCTCTCTCTCTCTCTCTCTCTCTCTCTCTCTCTCTCTCTCTTTTATATATTTATATATATATATATATATATACATACATTGGATTTCAGTGGGTACCACTAATATTGTTGTTTTCTCGATGGCCGTTCTTGTCTTGCTATTTATCACTGATATTCTGGTCATGACATCCGTGTTCGCTCTAGCAGAATTACGAAAACGATGTGTTACTTCCACTAATAACATTGCGAAAGTTGATAAAAAAAATAGTTTACTGTATTCGTATCCTTGTTCTTATTGTTGGCATTAGTACTTTTTCAACCCAAATCATTGCAGTATTCAGTTTCGTTATCCTAAACATAATTATTAGCACCATCATAATCTGATTTTTTCGAGGGTCCCACAGGGAGGGTCGCGCGCTGCCCCAAAGGCACAGGATTCCACGCGAGAGAGTCCAAGCGGAGGAGATTTATCCAAATTACTTTATTAAAAGTGCTACTGAAACGCAGCTGGTGTGACTTCGCCTATGACTACTGAAAATAAAACATCCCTTCCCCCTCTGTCTTTGTCTGTCTGTCTCCGTTTCTCTCTTAGTCACGCGACGGGAAAGAGTCACACGCCATAGACGCCCCGCTGGGGAACTCGCAATGCAGCTGCCTCAGTAATCTTACTGTTGCAGCCATTACTATTTTTATCATCATTATCATTGGTGTCATTATGTTTATCATTATCATTATTGTCTTTGTAATTATTTTTATATTAACGATAATAATGGCAGTAATAATGATAATAATGATATTGATAATAATAATAATGTAAGAGTAGTATAATAATAATTAAAAAATACCAAATATTATTATCACACTTGTCATTATGAATTATTTCTATCTCTATCATTACTATTACCATTACCAATATTATTTTCTCCAGTACAAGCATTATTGCCACCATCAGTACTTGTTCCACTTTCATCATCCTCATTCGCTCACAGCCATAGGCCGCCTTTGCTGTCGCACTCGCTATGAATGACCAAAGGCTCTCCGTGTGAGCAAAAGATGAATGGCCATTTCGCCGACGCCTTTCTCGTGAGGCCGCAGTGGCTGGTACGGTATTTTGCTGGCTATGGCAATGCGTGTCCAAGATAATTGTTTCTGATGAGACGACAATTCGTAATTTGTCTTTCTGCGTGATATAAGTAAAGATATTTATGTAATGATAAAAAAAAAATCGTAATTTAGCAAAACCAATCAAGCGACATATTAATTTCTCACGAGTAACAAAAGGATCTCGAGTTTCAAACTCAATATGTTTATTTGTTGTGATATACTGTTATATCGGCTCGATTGAATGCATTTACCCATTTTATTTTATTTTATTTTATTTATTTGTTTAGCATACATCTACCTAATTGTCATCTTATTCACAAACAAAATAGTCATCGACGTACCTGGTCAGTTGTGTGCGTTTGAGCGAGGAAAGAGGATCCAAGACTGGGAGATCGCATGCTACACGAGCCCTGTCATGTGTCGCCTACCACAGCTGGCTCATGTGTCGCGCCAGGATCGAAGCAGTCAGACTGTGGTTTGGAGAGGGAATCTTGCTTTTATTATTGATGGAGGAGGTGTGTCCAGCTTTGCATTTC
>NC_061848.1:26769818-26779818 GCF_019202785.1 Penaeus chinensis
ACTGACTCCTACTTCTGACTTGATGAAAATTGAAATAGCCTGAAACACTTCATACACACTTCCATCAAAAATCACATTCCACAAAAAAAAAAAAAAACTTCGAGTAGGTACACACTCCCCTGGTTCTCCAGGGGTCTCTACACAGACAACGCCGAAGAAAACAGTGACTCTACAGACGCGCGCAATCATACAACACACTGGAAACTTGAGCAGTTTCAAATCTTTCCAAAAAACATTTGCCAAAACCATAGAGAAGTTGAAGTTCTTCAAGACGCAGACTGGACACCACTAACAGAGATGCATTTAAAGACCACAACGGCACTCATATCATCACACCAGAACACAAAACTCATCTACTTAACACAGTTCCACTCTGTGTTCCCCCGTCCTCGCCCCTATCCTCCGAATCATATTCACACAGTCCCACTGGATATCCTTTCTCCCAACTGACTGGCTTTGTGCAGACATCACCCCTTTTCAAGGCATGTGATCAGACTGACCCATCAAATTATCGCCCCATCTCACCCCCATCATCATACACAAATGCATAATGAATTATCTTAACAATAACATACTAACTGACACACAACACGAATTCCGACCCAAAGGATCATGCGAATCCCAACTTATTGTTACTCATAACATTTCCAGACTCCTAGACAGACGTTACGTTAAACAGGTAGACACTATTGTGCTAGACTTCGCCAAACCCTTTGACAAAGTCCCCCACAAAAGAATGACAAAAAGACTATATTTTTACGGAATAACTGGACAAACTCTTCACTGGATCACAGCTTTTTTTTCAAACAGGACTCAACGCGTTCTCCTTGATGGTACTATACCTAGCTCTATGCCTGTCTCTTCTGGTGTCTCCCAGGGTACCGTCTTAGGCCCTCTTCTTTTCCTACTCTACATAAATGACCTCCCATTATCCACCCCTAATTCTACAACTAAACTTTTTGCTGACGACAGCCTCATCTATCAACAAATTAAGAAACCTGACGACTGTAACCTCCTCCAGACTGACCTAGACTCCCTCGGGCAATGAGAAGTCATATGGCAAATGAACTTTCCAGACTAATGCAAAATCTTGAATTTCACTCGGTCACAAGCGCCTATAAAATTTCCATATTCATTCCGCTCACAACAGTTATCCAACGCAACATCACACAAATATCTAGGAATCACACTACAAATTTAACTCACACAGAGACAACATACAACACAAAGAAAACAGAACACTGGGTTTCTTAAGTAGGAATCTACACGGTTGTACACACACATAGCTTGCAATACACTTGTCTGCCCTACATTGGAGTGATGTGCAGCAATGTGGGACATACATGCACAGACAAATATTAGGAAATTAGAAAAGCTTAACACCTCAGCAGCCAGGTTCACCACGAACAATTACACTAAAATTAATGGCATCATAACGCCTATTAAGCAATAATTACATGGACACCCTCACAATACGCAGACAAGCACATAGATTAAAAAATATGTTCAAAATCACAACAATGAAATTGGCATAAATAAGCAAGAGTACCTACCTACACCACGCATGCATAACAAATACACGAAACACTCACGACCAGAAATATGTAACATACCCCGCCAATACAGATTCATACAAACACATACTTTCCACGCACCATTCGTGGCTGGAATAGGCTGCCACAACACATAATACACTCAAACAAAGCAGACACATTTCACCAGCTTACACTAATACACCTAAGAGCATACATAAAACTTCTAAGCTTAGCTACCCCCCCCCCCCCCACACACACACAACAATCAACCTCGCCCAATATAAGCGTGATATGCGCCATATTTTAGCGCCTTACGCTTTAACAACATTGAGATTGACATTGGGGAAGTCTACCGCGAGACAAGACCTCTGTGTTGTGCAGGATGCGAGGAAGGCAACGCTGGTGGAAGGTGTTGAGCCTCTTCTCTTGCTTGGCACAGGTTGTCCAAGTCTCACTGTCATACAGCAGCGTATTGAGGATGCAGACGTTGTGCACAGCCACCTTTGTCTCTACGGAGAGTTTGGAGTGAGGTGGACAAGGGTCGTACTTGCCTTTCCGATCCGCTTGCTGATCTCTTCGTCCAGACAGAGGTCGCTGAGGAAGACCCCAGATTGGTGAACCGGTGAACGACCTCCAGTTGATAGTCATCGATCATAATGACGGGAGGGTCTACAACATCTTCGCCCGTCACATTGGTCTTCTTTAGACTGATGGTGAGACCGAAGCCCTGACAATCCTGGGCAAAGTGAGTCATCAGAGTCTGGAGTTGCTGTTGCTGTTGGGTGGCAATTGCTGCGTTGTCAGCAAACAGCATACCTCTGGCGTGGGCCTCACGCATTTTCGTCTTGGCTCTTAGCCGGGCCAGGTTGAAGAGTCTTGCTGATCTTGTATGGAGACAGATGCCTTCAGATGAGGACCAGAGTCATGGCGGAGGAGAAGAGTAAAGATCCCAAGCAGGGTTGGGTCAACACACAGCACTCACTCCACTGCATATGCCAAAGCCCTTAGAGCAGCTGCCAGTAAATTACACACACACATATATATTCATATACATATATATATATATATATATATATATATATATGTGTGTGTGTGTGTGTGTGTGTGTGTGTGTGTGTGTGTGTGTGTGTGTGTGTGTGGTAGAAATTTCCATCTTCAGACTTGAAGATGGAATCCAGGTGGATTTCGAAACTGTAGTCTCATTTTCAATAAATCTAGTTTTTTCTACCAAAGTATCGACACGGAAGAGTGTTTTACAATTCATATATATATATATATATATATATATATATATATATATATATATATATATGTGTGTGTGTGTGTGTGTGTGTGTGTATGTGTGTGTGTGTGTGTGTGTGTGTGTGTGTGTGTGTATCTATTAAAAACATCCCTTGACAATCTTAAATACCTTGATGCCTATAAAAAGAGCCGACAACATGAGACATGGCGCCATCGGTGACGACATAGAAAGATATATGTATATGTATATGTATATGTATATATATGTATATATCATATATACATCATATATTTACATATATGTATGCATGTATGTATGTATATATATACATACATACATACCTACACCCCCCCCCCCCCACACACACACCCGCACACACACGCACACAAACACACACACACACACACACACACACACACACACACACACACACACACACACACACACACACACACACACACACACGCGCGCACACACGCACACACACACAGATATATATATATATATATATATATAGAGAGAGAGAGAGAGAGAGAGAGAGAGAGAGAGAGAGAGAGAAATAAAAAGAAAGTTACAGTGCGCATGACTTTATAAAAGCCGAGTTTTTCCCGAAATATTTCAGATGTTATCTATAGAAAAAATATGTGACTTTGATGTGATGATTCAGAGTATTTTATCAGTAAAATATTCCTTTGATTTTATATGCTTAATGATACGGTTGATTTTTAGCATCATTCCCTAAGTAACGGCCGCTGTTTTCCCGAAATGTATAAAATTATTTAACAGGAAAATGATTACTTATTTTGCTATGGCATATGAAAATTAATAATCCTTGTAAAAGTATTCCACATAGATATTTTATATAATATGCCCGATTCTTTGGATAAATTAATCAATAATATTTTAAAATCGGTACATTTCGTAAACTTGATGTAAACAAATCCAGACACACCTAAACCAACACCCAATACACTACACTGGTAAGTAAAATAAACACAGGCTTTTCACGTAAATAATGAACCAGAATTTAAGAACTTGATATTATGACAGAATTTAGCAGGCTGATTCGTTGAGAAGTGCGAGAAAACAGTCGATATTTGTCAGAGATTTACAAGATCAATTATGACTCATGTTTGATGATAACTTTCGAATCCGTATGAGTCACTGTTTTCTATTGGTTTAATAGACGATAGTTGACTCTTTATTGCCTGTTGGATTTAAGAAGTGATATTGGTAAACAAGCAAGGCAGGGAGAAACTCAAGAAGTAAGACACAGAGGGTGTAAAAATTATCCTTCATTAGTTTATATTCATATATTTTAGTGGGTTTATTGTCAATCTTATCATTCGTGAAAGTTGAAGTGGATATGAACATTTTCGAGGGAAAATGAGACATATTTCATTATGACAGTCTGATATTTGAATACTGTTTTTCATACAATGAATAAGACTTCAATTGAAGCTTCATAACTAAGTCTGTTGATTTGCATCTTTGATAACATTATATATATTTGTTTTAATTTGTTTTTGCTGTGTATAACTAAATATAATATTTATATCAGCACCTTATGGAGTCAATAGATTATTGAAATCTTATAAGCATTTAATTTAAACATTCCAATTGTAAGTTGAAATAAATGTTATTTGATATGGGAATATTAAACATTTTGACTCTCATCATTTATTTCAGTTTTAGTAGATTTGAATCATTTTGAAAAGAGTTATTTATACAGAAAGCAGTTCCTAGATTTACCAGGTAAATGGCAAACCATTTGAAAACCACTGCTTTAGTTACTTGAGATTTTTGTATTGTTCATGTATTATTTTACTTTAAGATTGTGCTATACCATCTGTTTTCTTAGAATTCAGAATTTCTGAAATTTGCTCAAATTATCTTGAAGTATACCAGTCCAAGCTAACTTTGCACTAGTGGAAGTTAACCCTGGCCCACTCCTTGCATGTGCAATAAATTAAAAGCACATTAAAACAGAGCCTGAAGGCACAAGACCTTTAAACTATCCCCAAATTAGCTCATGACTCAATTTAGCTCATGACTCAATTTTTCACAGTCGTTTCACCTACCCCTTTTCATTTCCTTCTCTTCTCTCACCCTTTCAACTACTCACTTCCTAAGGTGTGAGAGCCGTGTTGAAAGGATGAAAGGCTGACTGTATCAGTCATGAATGCCCTGGGTGAGCCATGGGTACGGTATTCCCCTGTTTAGTTGTTTAGCCCTTGCCCCTCAGGGGGACCCGGAGGGGTGGACTATTTCCCTTCCCAACATTTCCTAGGCCTACCATGGCTAGTAATGAACACTTTGTACAATTAATGGGGGCAATATGGCTTTCCCTGTATCAAATAGCCCACTGATTTCAATTCTAGTTCCCGAATCCCAGGCTCTCCTATGACCACAACTCTGAACACTGCTACTACTACCCCCTCCTCAATACCTATTATCACATTAGCCCAGTCCAAATCATCGATTGAGGCCAGTGCTCAATCTCCAGGAAACCTTCCTCCTCTCCCAATATCCACTAATTTATATCTTCCACCCCCACAACTTTCTTCATCAACTACCCCATCCTCCCCTATTACTACTCTGCAGCCTTATTGTCCACCACTCTGCAGTACTACCTCTCTCAACACTACTCCTCTTCCACATGTCTCCTTCCTTCTACAACCCCCTCCTCTACAAATATCTTGAATACTTTGTTTAGCCCGGGCGAATGGGATCAATTTTTTGTAATCCTCCCACAGCCCTTACTCTGACCACACTCTTCTCTTCCAGCAATGCCTCCAAAAACAAGTAGGCAAAGTTTCCATCTGCAGCTGCCCCAATTGTTCCTGCCTTGTCAAAGTTCCGTCCAAATCCCAAGCTACAGCATTATCTACCCTAACTGAATTCACTGGCAAACCGATTCCTGCCCAACCTCATCTATCCCTTAATGCTTACACTGGAACTTTCTCCATCTCCCCAACAAACTACCCTGTCTGTGACAAAGATTGGTCAGATTGGACTATGATATCAGTACAGTGTTACCCCCCCCCCCCCAAGAGACTGTCATAGGTCCTCCACCAATATTGCCAAAATTACTTTCCATAGACATGACATCCCCTTTAAGTAATGTTTACACTGGCGGAGAGTCCCTCCTTGTTCGACCATATCAACCTCCCCCCTGTCAGTGTCAGAATTATTGGTGTCTAGTCCATCCTGCCAAACACTGCTGTTCCATAGCCTGATGCCCTTTCTGTGCCCAACCTGGTCATAATTAGTCAAACTGCTCTGCACAGTCACACAGGTTTGCCAATTGTGGCAGCTCCCATAATGTATTTTATAGGGCTGCCCTACTTGCAAGTTTGAGTCTGAAGTGGCAAGTCTCAAACTTGGCCCCACTTTAAAGCCAGACAGGAAACATGTCGTTTCTCTCTCATTCACTATTCCAGACAATCCAATCACTACTTACCCAGTACCTACCCCTCTTCCTACTCACCCAACTCATCACATAGGACAAGCTAAACACTTGATCCCATATTCTACCCCATCTTCTTCATCATCCTCTCCCTCCACCCCTCAGACATCTGTCCCCGCTTCTCTCCCCCCCATAAGGGACCTCCCCAACCAACTCCACTGCAGAAACTCTCAAAGACATTCAAAACTTTTTAATCATGACTAAAGATAACATGCCTACACCTCAACTATCCTCCAATCTTTCTACTTCCATTCCTTCTACACTCAAAGTAACTGCCAACATCTATCACCTTCCTTCTCATGTTCCCCCTACACCCCTTTCTCCCATTCCCTCCCAACGCATCCCATACCCTCCTGCTACAGCTACATCATCCCTTCCTCCTTCCCCACTATCCCTCCCACTTCCCTGGATTCTCTCCCTTAAACCCCACTCCCATTTGCAAATCCCTGCCTTACCCTTCAGAAATCCTTACAAAATCCCGCACATCTTCCATTGACAATTTTGATCTAATCGCCCTTGTTAATTCCTACTTTCCTAAATTTCTATACAACTTCTGATGTGTAGTACATATAATCATCTTTACCCTTTTCCCTATTACCCCTTTCTATAATGCTATATTACCGTTGATGTTAAGCACATATATTTTGCTTTGAACCCATTAACCAATAACCATTTCTTTATTCCTCATTAACAACAGTTGATAGTGATATTTCACTTAACTGCCAGTTTTACTGCTGCTGTTATTATTCACATTAATATCTTGATGTTAGCATGTAATATCAAATACAAAGGAGCATTGTTATCTCTAAACAGCCATGGGGGACTCCAATCAATCGTCAGCAGACAAAGTGTCACCGGGCTCTGACGAAGTGTCAGCCAATCACCAATCTGAAGAGTATGATGAACCAACTGTTGAATCTGATGTTGAAGAAGAATCAAGAGGTGAGGTTTGGAACCAAGAGGTATAACTATCTTACATAATCAGCCATTGGTGTGAAATCTTTAATTCATTTATTACAATGAATTAAATTTGAAAAGGATTTTAAATCATATTACTATAAGTTTAGGAAAGCTTTAACTGAGGTATTTAATCTCATTTAAAAGAAACCAACTGATATGATCAACAGTTTTGTGGCATATGGGAGAAATCTGTTTTAAACAAAAAGTTTAAACATTTAGCAAAACTTGTGTTTTTCTATAGCGGATGCTGATGAAGGAGAGACTGAAGAATTAGTCATCTTGGATCCATCTGCATCGGTAATATTCTTATTCCCTTGTTTTCTCTAAAGGTTGTGTGAGCTAAATTGAAGTGTGCATGGATGATTGGATGTGAATGTGGATAAGGGCATGTTTTTGCACAGACTTAACATTTATTGTAGCTGAGCTGCATTCTGCTGTCTAATGTCAATAACTATATAAAGATGTCTTTAAAATTCAGTTTCTTTAGGTGTAGATTATTTACTAGCTATAGAAATATAGTAGGTAATGAGGATTTTAACATAGTGCAGAAAGATTAATTTTGGTAATGTTGCAAATAGTAAGATTATAGAAGCTAATACTATATGTGTACACTGATAATAGAAAGGAATTGATGATTTTGTAAATGATTGAGAGAGAGATAAGGAGATTTTAGATGGTTATAGCTATACACTGATGCAATACATAAGGAGGGATGGACAGAGATAAGTAACAAGAAGAGCAATAGTACTGACAAAGAAGAAAATGTATAAAGAGGAGAGAGGATACATGTAATTTGTATTTGATATGTAATGTGTTTTCCTCACATGCAGGAGGTGGATTTGAATCATCGTCGAATTGCAAAGATTGAGAACTTGGAGGCACTGACCTGTGTTGAGACACTGTGTCTTCGATGGAACCTCATCAAAAAAATTGAGAATCTTCACACGCTTACGATGCTAAAAGAACTGGAGCTTTACGACAACCAAATAACTGTGATTGAGAACCTCTCTATGCTAGTTAATCTTGAGTATGTATTATTGGATGCATCTTTGAGGGTTTTTGGGTCCTGTAAACTTTTCTTAGGTCTTTAGATTCAAAGCTGCATGTTTTCCCTTTGCTTGTTTTTTAATAAGTTCTTTATTGTATAAATTAATCCCCTAAAGTAACTCTGTGAAACATGTATACAAATACTTTTAGACATGTACTGATGCAATTTTTTACTATATCTGTTTCTTTTCTTTTTTGTAGGGTCTTGGACATCTCCTTCAATAGAATAAGGAAAATTGAAAACTTGGAAGGCCTCACAAACCTAAAAAAGCTTTTCTTGTGTGCCAACAAAATTTCCCGCATTGAGAACGTCAACCACTTGAAGAGCCTGGAACTTCTCGAACTGGGAGATAATAAGATAAGGGTGAGGATTTTGTCACTATTATGATTTATTTAATAAAGATCCAGTTATCAGGAGATGAGTCGGTGGCTTTTCTTTCTAATGTCTTTTTATGTAATGTCTCCTTTAGATTTTTGTGAGTTTTGTTACATACAGATGGCTCCATGTGTGTTCAGCCACCAAGCAATCTATCAGTTGGCCCTAGTGACAATTCCTTGAATTTGTGGGAAAATGCGTTTTCTTTCTAATACGATTGATATTGACATTGTTATCATTCTTATTGATATTATGATTATTAAATTGTTATAAAAATATTAATAACATCAAAGACAATGAAAAAATAGATATGAAGCTTACAAAAAATCAAGGAAAAGGGTAAACAGGTGAGATAGGTAAGACTAATAGCTGACTCCTTGGTGACTAGGCACTTGTAGAGCCATCTATGTGTACAGACAATAGATGAACTTTTATTACAGTGAGCATGGCACTGTAGTCTTGCCACCCACACTAATTGGGTTAATAGGAAAGTAGTATAGATAATAATTTGGCTGTAATATTTATAATGCTCTTATCAAAATATAGTAATAAGCAATAGGTTTTAAGTGTCAGTTTTCTTCCCAACAGGTAATTGAAAACTTAGATGGTATGACAAATCTGAAGAGTCTGTTCCTTGGAAAAAACAAAATCACAAGACTTCAGAACTTGGATTCTCTCATTCATCTGGAAATTCTTGGTGTACAGGTAAGTGTAAAATCAGGCCCTTCTTGTGATTGATTATGATGTGTTTTCTTCTTTCCTTCTTTTTTATTACCATTATTTTTAGTAGTAGCAGTGTTGTAGTCCATACAGCTGTCTAACATGATGAGGAAGGGAAGGATACCCAGCAATGAGAACACTATCAGTCTAATAATATATGAAAAGGTAACTAGAAAAAGATGGTAAAAACATAAGCAGGTTTGGGGTGTCAGGATTCAACTTGGAAAACTGTATTCAGGAAGACTATGTTTGGAAAGCAGGCAACTGATTTGTACAGTGTTTTTGCCAAGCATACAAGGAAATTAGCTTCAGAACCTCAATAATAGCAAGTAAGATCGTTCCTCTAGAGAAGAAGCTGGGCTACAGGCCAATTGAAATTGAAAAAGGATTTAGAAAGATCATTCAAAAATATATCATGGAGGAAACAAATGGTATCTGAGATTTATCTGGGAATTTCAGGTGTGTGCTAGTCATTATGCAAGTGAGAAATGGACTGAGAATGTAAGTTCTCTTTCAGAAATTTGCTCATGACACCATTAATGCTGCACAAGTATATAACATGTGCCAGTGATCTTAAAGCTACAGAAAAAATTAAAGATGGAGTACAGTGATGATGCAGCATCATTAGCTACTATTCAAATACTTAAAAG
>NC_061848.1:26787318-26792318 GCF_019202785.1 Penaeus chinensis
AGGAACTGAGTTTTTTACAGATAGTTCATTAAGAAATGGATGAGCAACTGTCCTTTTAAGATGATCATTCTTCCTGTACTAATCAAATACTAATTGAAAAAAGGAGTACAATAAATTTTGTGAATTTCAGTGATTTCAAAAGGGTACACTTGCCTGTTTCTTTATACCAGTGAACAGTGAAGAGATTCTTTATCTGGTTATACTGAAAGACGCTGAAAAAATATGGTTTTCACAAATATTGCGAGATAAAATACATACAGAAACCTTTTGTAATTCATTTTATTTTTATCCTTCTACAGAAGACTAGTGTGGTATGACAGCAAACTGAGAATTTGTCATGAGGTTGAAAATAGGTTGAGTAACATTTATTATACATAAAATTCAGTCTGTATGTATTCATATGATATGTGTTTGAGGCATTCACACATAAAACAAGTCTTAAAGAGTTCTGAGCAGGTACACATATCATTAGATAAAATCCCAAGTGAAATAGCTGAGCAATTCTTACGTCTCTTATGCTGGTCAGTGAACTATGATCTATTTTTCAGATAAGGTATACCAATTGGAGCAAGAGTTTTAATGTAAATGCTTTCTGCAAAAATATTTTGACATAATCACTCTTGGAAATTAATAGTGCACTTTGGAAAAAAACATATCATATATCACTACACCTAGAAGCTTGAATATTCGTACAAAACTACCTCAAAATATGCAGTCACATTTCCGTACTTAAAAAAGTTCAAAATGACTCCCTTTACCATTCCCAGTAAGTCTTTCAAGAACTGAACTGGAGTTGCAGTTTTCACCCTATGCATGTTTTCACTCTTGTCAATATCAGTCCAAATTCTAAGCTAATATTTCCTACTTTCTTCTTTGATTGATAGAGAAAAAATACTGCACAACCTTATATCTTCCTTGTTGTAAATATAAAGAATGCATTTTTTTTTTTTTTTTTTTTTAATGTACTACATGTCTGTTCTGTCTGGTTTCAGTTTGTTAAAAGAATAACCAAACTATGATAGTTAAAATGCATGCAGTCCTTAGAGATAAAACAAAGTTAAGCATGAAAGACTTTGGTTATTTTAGTTTAGAATATAATTTGCAGCAGAAAGTGACATTTTCCAAGCATAGGAATTCAAATGCGTCCTCGGTGGTACCTGTACACAAGTCAATTTATGCATTTCCATTTGATATTTTGGGTCCAAAAGTAAAATACAAATTCATGTTTGCCAAGATTTATTTCCACTTTTTTATTTATTACTGTATTTGTTAATATGACATACATTATGGTGAGGAGTTTTAAATAGATCAATAAAATGGATTATTTCAAATTAGTATTTTGATCATACAAAGTTCCAAAAAACATTTGTGTTAAAACGATACAACAGACCAAAGCACATTATTTATTCACTATTAAAATATGGCCTCCACAGATGCACTTCTGATACTTGAAGACAATCATTGTCCAATATGCAGGAGATAAAACCAGTTCAGTCCATGGTCTTTGCACAACAAAGAGCTTCTGTAATAGTCATTCAATGAATCCTATAACTTCAATATGAAGTAAATCACAAGGCAATGCAGAATATATCCACTCATGTGTAGTGTAATAAGATTTTCTAAAGATCTTTATGATTGCATTTCTAGTACAAACTCAGATGTTTATGATTAATAAAATCAAAAGATTGATGATAACTATAAAAACAAATATGTTAATGATAAAATCCAAATATACTAAAATTAGGACAAAAAATTTTCTATGTTAAACTTAAAAAAAAAAAAATGAAACTGGTTTAAAAATTGTACCAAATATTAGCTTATTAATGCAATACAATGGGAAAAAATTACAACCTTTCCTAGGAAGAGTGAATATAAAAATAAAAAACTACCAGATAGCATAAGTGTCCTCCCAAGTGAATCTGGAGTCTCCTAAGAGGTCGGCTAAATCTGAGTTAAACTTCCTGTAAAACTCTCGCAGCATATAAGCAGTGGAGTTGAGCATCTTGCCTACGGTCTTTTTCCTCTTGCTTTTATTGTGTATTGGTGCTGTGTTGACTACCTCTTCTTCATCATCTGTTAGAGGTCCTGTGTAATACCAAGGAGATGTATGTAGAGGTTACTGGGTTCTCTTCATCACTATATAATTTGGTCACTTTTGGGAATATAGTGAGGTCATTCTCATGTGTATCAATATTTTTCTTAAAGGACCAAGACTACTTGCTGAATAAGGAAAAGAAACTATCTATCTATTTATTTATCTTTCAATATCATAATCATTAGTCTAAATTCAAGGAAAAATTGCTTAGATTGACTATGAAACTTGCATCTTATCTATCAAGACTAAAACACACTTCAACCAACCTGAAAGGAACTTAACTTCACTGGGCTCTGGAACTGAAAGGGGAATTTAAACTTACTTAGGCCAAGATGATTGTAGATTGTAGCTAATGAAGAGACCATATTTTGGTGGTAATCCTCCATTCTGACAACTAGCACCTGTTCTCGAGGAAACACCTTCAGCCAGTCGCACAAAAATACACTATACAACCCATTATACAAACGAACACCCTGCAGAAAGAGAAAAAATAATGCTTCTCCCCAACTCTTACTCAGTCTTAAATGCTAGGAACACTATAATGGATTATATTTGGTCTCAAGCTATTTTATGAAATCAAATCTATTTTACTTGTTTCATGTTGCATGTAAGCTCCACAGTTGCAAAAAATGAAAACAATTAAAGTACTGAACTTTGTTCTTGTATTTCACAGTACACTGTATTACATTGTACTTTCATCAGAATTATAAAACTCTTTGTGGAGAAATAAAAAAAAAAAAAAATTACCATAGCGTTTTGCAATGTTTTATTGTAAGCACAACTTCTCACTGAGTATTCTGTTGTGCAGTTTTCCCACATTTCAAGGGAACTCTTGACTAAGAGGTCAAATCTCTCAGGTGAGACTGCTGACCTCAGATTGAAGAACAGGTAACTGGAATACAACCTGAAAAAAGAAAGTAAACAAGGTATATATTGGTGAATGACAGATATCACGTCTGCTGGTAGGTTTGTGTGTGTGACTGAAAATAACTAATTATTTGTTTGTTTTCTGTGTGACTGTATGATATGAATGCTGTGTGCATGAGTGAATGTGTGCGTAAATTCTTCTATGTGAACGTATTACTTGAGTCTGTCTGTTTATCTGAATCTGTATCTTCTCACTAAAAATATAATTACAATATAACCAGAAGAAGAAGGAAAACATAAAAAGCTCCTGTCCATAAAAGAAAAACGATATCCATAATTACTTGGGAATTAATGTCTTCACAATACAAGAGATATTTATTCTCATTCATACCTTTCTACATTTGTCAATATGAATATGGTTCATCCATAATTACCTTGACACCGGTTCCCTTATCACTGCTATAATTCTTGAGTTTGGAATAACCGAATGTATAACATCGGCCACCGTGACTGGTAACACTGCTCCTGGTTGAATACTATAGTTCTGACTATATGTCACCTTCTCCACTCTCGCATTAAAATCACCATCGTTAGAACCACCATAACAGCAATCAAACTGATCCCTCTTCGTCCTTCCTTTAATGAAACCATTAATTAATACACCATTAATACTCGATACTTTCAATGAGCCATTTCTTTTAGCCACATAGTCCATGACCAACTCGTCCACGTCACTCTCGTCTAACACAGAGTATAAATATGTCATGGTTTGGCTGCTGTCCCACAAGGTCGACGTGCTTCCATCGCCTGTGATCCTCTCGTGAAATTGCCTGTTGCCGGAAAGCACCCACTGCTCCTCAATCTTGGTCGCTGCGTAGTTGAAGAGAGCCAAATACTCCATGAAGGAGACCGGCCTGTCCGAGGAGGGTTGTCCTGAAAGCAAAGATGTGTGAAGTTGGGTAAGGGAGAAACAGCTGGCGTGAAGTGGGTTATACAACAAAGCATCACCGATTTGGGAAATTAAATTAAATGAGAAGGGAATTCCGAGACTTCAGCTTAATGTGTATATTTTTTTCTTACGTGAAATGAACAGTTCAGCAATGCAGTTGACTGTAACTCACATTTCAATTTACATCAGAAATACTAATTATGTGGGAAATGCAAAACAAAATGTCAATTAGAAATCATGGATCAACCTTATTCCTCTTACTTCTATCACTGTTCAATATTTTACTTCAAATAACATTTGTTTTATATCATAATACTAATAGTAAGTAGATAATCCCTATTCATATATGCTATCGAATCAATCAACTAAACGTCGTTCATCACTGCTAACACGGGTATCCGACCCATTGAATAGTCATACATATGGACATCCACATACACATAAATTAATGCATATTTATCACTCTACATATGCATATCAATCAGATAAGTAGACAGACAATTGCTTATCAATCGGTCATACTGATATATCTGTGTATATACATGGCCATATATATGAGTATTCAATTGGGTCCTGCATCTCAATTTGAACAAACCGGCCCAACCGCAATTAGCCACAACCCATTGATATTCACCACATCCCCTACCGCAGTTCACAACCCACAGATCTTCACCACATCCCCTACCGCAGTTCGCCACAAGCCACCACGTACCATATCTCCTCCGCGTCCACCAGTGCGGCCCCTTCAACGCTGGCTGGATGACATCGGGGTGGGAATTAATTCGCTGGAAGATGTCGGTGGTTCCGCACTTGGGCTGCCCGACCAGGAAGAAGTACGGCAGACATCGCAAGACTGTGCCGGAGTTCTTCCTTGTGACGTATCTGGGAAAGTTAATGAGGTGTGTTTGGGAAAAGTTTAAAAAGGTTTCTTCATTCTGATACGTTTGTGACGGTCGAGATTTTTCTTTCGCTTGGAGGCTTCTGTGAAAGGACTTTTTTTTTTCTCCCTTCCTCTCTTTACCTGTTCCTTCTACTACCCTATCCTCTCTCTCTCTCTCTCCCCTCCTCTCTCTCTCTCTCTCTCTCTCT
>NC_061848.1:26809818-26824818 GCF_019202785.1 Penaeus chinensis
TATAGGTGGTGTGGTTAAACCATTCGCTTATTTCGTACGATATTACGACAAGAAATCGCATTTTTTTCGAGATATTTTCCTTCTTTTACGAATGAAAGAAAAGACCAACTCACAAAAAGGGGGAAACAAGTGGCCCTCTCTAAAATTCACGGACGGAATAAGTGACCACTTACACCTACAACGAACGACTCCGCCCTCTTAATTAGTGCGGCCCACTCACCCTACCCCTCCCCCCCCTGGCCCACTCGAGACACCCTAAACACTACTGGTCTTCCCTCCAACCTTCCTTTCCATTCTCCTTTTCGCTCTTTCAGCCCTCCACCCTTCCTTCCACTCCTTTCACTCTCCGATTCCTTCTAATTCCCTTCCCTTCTCTCCCTTCCTTTCCTTTGCCTTCTGTTTCCTCCTTTCCCTTCCTTTTTCTTTCCCTTCTATTCCCTCCTTTCTCTTCCTTTTCCTTCCGTTCTCCCCCTCCTCTTCCTTCCCGTCTGCTCCCTCCCTTCTGTTCCTTCCCTTCCTTTCCTTTACCTTCCCCCCCATCCTTATATCCTCCGACCCTCTCCCTCCTCCCTTCCTTCTACCCTCATTTCCCCTCCCTTATAAACGCTTACCCCAGACACAGCTTCACTACACGCCCCTCCCCTCACTGGCACACAGACGCTCTTCTCTTTCTCCTCCTCCTCTTCCTTCCCCCTCTTCCCTTCCCTGTCCTCATTCCGTATCCTGGTTTGTTCTACCTCGCCCTCCTCTTTTTCCTAATCCTCCTCCTTCTCCCTCTTCCCTTCCCTGTCCTTCTCATTCCGTATCCTCGTTTGTTCTGTCTCGCTCCTATTCCCATGCCAGCTACCCATGTCTTTATTTATTCAGACACGATTCACATCCCTTGCTCTGCTACGAATATACTTTCAGGTCACGTTCGTCTGCGGTGGGACTTTTCATGCCATTGCAGGAGGATTAATTCTGATATGGTAGATAAGAATATTTCTTTTCGCTTCGTTTCGTTTTTTTTTTCTTTTCTATCCTTTTCTTTTCTTCTTTCTTTTTATCCACTGTTCGTCTACATATAGTAATAACCGCCATGCGCAATCCTCGAGATTATAAAAACGTAACTTTGCAATGGTCTTCCCTCTTGTTGCCTTCCCTCCATTTTTTATTCTATGTTCTCCTTTATTTCTTCCTTTTTCCACTGTATATAGCAACGTTCGTCCGCAAATATCGACAAGCCTCTTATGCAATCCATCACCCCTTCACTCACTTTCCCTCCGCCCCCCCCCCACTCTCCGTTCCCCCTCAGCCTCCCTTCCCTTCTCCCTTCTCTCCCTTTCTCTTCCATTCCGAGGTACAGCTCGAACGTCAGTCACTCCACGGAACGCTTCCACTTGCTCGTCCGCACAATGCTTCCACTTCCTCGTCCGCACACCGCCTCCACTTCCTCGTCCACCCCCCCCCCCCCCCCATCCGCTCTCCTCGAGCCGCCCCGAGTACTTCGTCTCACGTGATTTACGACTTCCGTGATTACGCAAGTCGTTTTTACAAGCGGTTGCGTTGACGAAGGCGCCTGGCGAGGGAGATTTCTCTTGTATGATTAATTGCCTGGGCCCTTTAGGTCAGTCTCCTTAACTATTTCTCTTTGGGGTTTCTGCCTTCATCTCGTTCGCTTTGCTTGCCTGTTTGTTTTATTCTCCTTTTTCTTCTTCCCTCTCTCCCTTTCCCTTTTCGGTTCGGTTCCAAACTGAACCAAGCCAACTCAAACCAAGCCAAGCGAAGCCAAATCAAAGCGAACAAAGCCAAAGCAAGCCCAGGTAGACTTAACCTTGGTCTCGAGCGCAGAGAGAGGCCGCGCAGTAGTTCGTTTTCCCTAAAAGGAAGCGGAGCTCGTCGGGCCGCTCCGGCGACGAACAGCGGGAGCGAGGTTGACAGATCCTCTGTGTGTGTGTGTGTGTGTGTGTGTGTGTGTGTGTGTGTGTGTGTGTGTGTGTGTGTGTGTGTGTGTGTGTGTGTGTGTGTGTGTGTGTCTGTTGCTTCAAATAACTAAACATAACAAGTTTCCACAAAATTCCCGCCATCGAAAGCGGGCCGGCATTTAGCCACGAGTATCTTGTATCAAACCAAAGCTGACCTAACTCAACGCTAAATTTAAAAAAAAAAAAATTATAAACAGGACACAGGGCTTAAAAAACAAGAGAAAAAAAATAAAAATTCAGAATTAAAGAAATCAAACACGATAGGCCGTGGGGGGGGGGGGTAACATGGCGTGGGGGGGGGGGTAACATGTATCACCAAACTTCTAGACGAAGAAAATTTAAAAAGAAATTCCCCGCAATTAATCGAAACTTGAGCTACAGTGGCCGAGTCCGTGTGGGGGGGGGGGGGGGGGGGTAGGCCTGTTTTGAGATAAGAGGCGAGACTAAGGGTGGAGGAGGGGGGGGGAAGGAGATATATCATTCCCCCACGGACGCCCTCCCTCCCTCTGTCCTCTTACACACACACACACACACACACACACACACACACACACACACACACACACACACACACACACACACGTTTTGTAATTTTTTCTGTGCATTCCTCGGCCTCCATCTGATTATCATTCCCTCCACCTCCCCCCCTCTATCCTACCTGTCATCCGATTCTTTTCTTCTCACTCTCCTTTGTATTTGCTAAGAAGAATATAATTTGCATATCTTAATGCATATCAAACCTTGCATCTCCTTTCCAAATCCTCTTTATGTGTTTCTTTTCACTTTTATCACTCCCTTCCCTTCCCTTTTCTTTTCTTGATGATTCTTCTTCTTTCCTCTCTTTTTCTTTTATTTCTCCTCGTTTTTTTCTATTGTCTTCTTCTCTCCCCTTTTCTTTAACATCTTCCATTTTCCCCCATTTTCTGTGACAATATTCTCGTGTTCTTTAACATCTGGCACCACGTCATTTTCTATAACATTTGCCATTTCCTCTCATTATTCTTAACATCTTCATTGCCTACCATTTTCTATAACATTTGCCGTTTTCCTCTCACTTTTTTCAGGAGCTTCCATTTTGATTGATTTTCCGTAATATCGTCCATTTTCCTCCCCTCCTGACTGCATATCCTGTTATATATTTAATCCATTTCTCATCATATGCGTTGTCATGATTCACTTGATTTGCACTGCAGTTTATGTTGTTTCATTTTCGAAGTTCATCTAAGTTCTTTTAATCCTGTAGTTAGACACTTGTTTGTTTTCCTATTGAATTTTCTTCCATTTCCTCATATTTTTTTTCTGTATTGTCCCATTTCCACTAAATATTCCATTTCTTCACATTTTATCTGTCGTCTTTCATGGGACAGTTTTTCTTCATGACTGTATATCATTTAATTTCACTCGTATTTGCCTCATTTAATCACCTTTCAATTTATTTATTTATTTATTTTTTATTTACTCTTGCTCGTTATCCACACTCTTCTCTCATCGTCGTCTCTTACTTTCATCTTTCACTTTCCCCCCTTTTCATCATTCTGTCTCTCCACATTTCCTCCTTCACTTGCCGAAATATTCAGAACACATTCTCCTTTTTTTTTTCTTCAAACAGCTGGTTATCATCCTTACCCCATTACTCTCCCTCGCCCTTTCCTCTCTAACTGCTTTCGTACCCGCATCCTCTCGCCCTAAGTGTACCCTGTACCCTAACAAGCAATTGTACTCTTCTTGCGGCTATACGTCTCTCTCATCCGGCCAACTGCGCCCTCTCCTCCCATCTTTCTTTTTATATAAACCGTTTGTAATGCATACTTTCCGACATAAGGCAATGCCCTTACCCCCACACGCAAAGTTTAAAGAAACGGATATCATTTGTCTATTATCGTGACTCGTATAAAAATTTCGAATAAAATCTAAATTTGCTTTATTCTGCTTTCTACTATACGTCTCCGTCCCCCGTCCCCCTCCCCCTTCCCCCTTCCCCCTCCCCCTCCCTCCCTCTCAACCTCTGTACTTCGTCGAATGTTGTAATTATCTTGTTAGTGTATATTGTACTAACCTCTTTCGTAAATACCGTTATTCATCTTGCTGGTAGATATCTACACACTACTGTACATTGTACTTATGTTATTACTGTATGATACGAGTCAATGTATACTGTATTATCCCGCTACTAACCAGCATACAAATTCGTTTTTACTTTTATTACCCTTTCTGCCTCTTACTCCTAACCCTTTTCTCTCGTCTGCGATCCAAATTGCTCTATTTTTAAACCCAAACACCAGTAATTTCCTTCCTCTGTAACCGCTTGTCTTTTTTCAACAATAGCCACTTTGCTACGACACTTTTTTCTTTCTTTTCTACTCCCTTCCTCCCTGTATACTACATTTACCCTGTTATTAAGCAAAATACAACCGTGCCTTGTTCTATCCTCCCTCCGCTCCCCCTCCCCCCCTCCCATGTTTCCTCCTTCACAAACGCCTCATCCTCAATTCATTAACCTCTCTTTTCCTTTTTTTTTTTTTTTATCAATAACGACCTTGCTACGACCTTTTTTCCTTGTCCCCCCCCTCCCTCCCTCCTTCCCCGTCCCTCTCTATGTCCTCCCCCTCCCCCCCACTTCGTCACTTTCTCACCGCGATCATTTTACTGCCGTGACCTTGGAAGGAAAAAACGGGGGGGGGGAGGGTGATGGGAGGGTGATGGGAGGGAGGGAGGGAGGGAGGGAGGAGGCATAACTTCATTACCGTTTTTAAGGAATTGCCTTTTCGATTACTTTCGCCTGTACGGTCTCGATTTCTTTTTTTTCCTCTCCCTCTCCTTCATTCACATTTTCTGTATTTCCGTCACCCTCGTTCTGTACGAAGATCCTTATTAAAGAATATCACAAGCGATTTTTTTCTCTCACGCGAGTATCAGGCAAATTCGGATATGATTTATCGTCATAACTGAATTCGCACTTACACCGAACTCAAAAAATATATATAAAAGTATATTAGAAATAGATTAATTACAAGTCACGCATGAACACGTGAGGATACATGCAATTGTTTTATTAATCCATCAATCTTCACTCTGGTTAATCTGAACCCCATACGCAAGACATGTACAGAATAATTCAAATATAAATCTATTACTTTGCAATATTAAGGAAACAGCGGCAGTGTTAATAGATTTTATTCTTTTCGTAATAAATTAATAGAGTTCTATAAATTTTAGATATAAAATTACCCACAAATTCAAATACGTAATTCACTATAAATTTCAATATAATGAACCCTAATCTTAATGATAAAGATAATAACAATAATAAGCATTTCCTGATTACTTGTTATAATAAATATTCAGTTCAAAAGCCATTTCGAAGCCATTACCAAAAATAAATGAAGTAATCTTATTCTCCTTCTTTCAATTTTACGGTTAATAATGTTTAAATGTTTATGGCTATAATATATCCTTTTAACGACCGCGCAATCTCTCCTTCCCCATGTTTACGCCAAACAATGAATCCTTAATGTTTCATGTGGCCTAAAAAGTCACGTGATCTCGCATGACAGGGGCGTGAATCATCTTTTTTTTTTTTTTTTGTTCTATTACACTCGTCTCCCTAAATAAACGACCTAAAAAGGGGGGGGGGGGGTATTTGGTGGTGGTTTGGTTTGCGAAGTTCTAGCTTCGCCCGGGCCTTCTAGATATGGCCCGGCCTGTGTCAGCTTTTTACGGCTGTCTCATTGAGTTGTCTGACACTCGGTGCTTACGGGGGTATTTAATCAAGGTCTTTTATTTATTTATATTTGCTTTCACAGATAATCATCTCTGAGGATTAATTTCAATTAGATTTTTGAATAATATGGAAGTGCGCAGAAGAATTATTATTTAGTCCTCCATTTTAAATACGACTGACTTAAACACGATTCTTTTAAGTTGATAATTACATCTGAAGATTAATTCCAACACCTTAATATATATATAATATATATTATATATATTATATATATGCACATATATTATAAATATTATAAATAGTGTTAGATTTTCTTGAGAATTTCTGCCTATAATGATACATTCCGACCAACGCCATATATATATAAAATAAAGTAACAACAACAACAAAATATATATACATATATATATAAGAACACTCTTCCATTTTTTTATTTTTACTTTTTTACTTTATTTTACACAGCATAGCGTCATAAACATCCGACTTCACGGCAGAGGCGGGGCGTACCCATTCTGCCCACGCACCCATACCCCTTCCTCCCCACACCCCCACGCCTCCTGCCTCCTCACACAACCCACCCTTCCCCCACATCCTTGTCCTCGTGACCACAGAGACCCATAAACTCGAGATTAGATCTGCGAGACTCCAATCACTTCCAAGAGACCACACAGTTAATAACAGTTTTCCCGCTTTTTTTTTAATAACGGTCTTTACGAGGTCGCTTTCAGACCTTCGGGGTCGTCTGCAATTCCTTCTCGGCTCGTTTTCCATTGAATTTTTTTTTCTTGTCCTAAAATGTTTGTTGACAAGAGTAAGAGGAAAAAATAGAAAAAAAGGTATTCGTACACGCGGTCCTACATTTGAATAATACATCAAATTTAGCTGCAACATCACAACATATAGATGATCAAAAAATTATACACGCATATGTAGTGACTGAATGAAACATTACAATGTATACATTATAAAAATATAAATATATACATTCCTTTCCCTATCGTGATTTTCCTTTCGACACCGAGTAACATGAGCAAGTCCTGTGCTCGCGAAGACACGTACCCTGAAAATAACCAAATCTCACATTTTTAACCTCTGATTCGTCACTAATACTTGACATTTGCAGACTAGTATTCGTTAACACTCGTGAGAAGTTGCTTGGCAGGACAGAGCGGTCACCTAGCAAGCACGCAAAGGGAGTTCTGTTTATTGTCCTTTGCTTGATGACCGTGAACAGATTCTTTGTGTGGTGTTGTGTGGGCTTTTGTATGGGTTTATGACATTGTACTGAAATGGGTGGTGTTATTGTATTGTAGTTCTGTAGTTGGTGTAGTTGTATATTGTGTATTTACTGTTCTGCAGTTCTGAATTTGTATTGCTCTCGTTGAGTAATGGATTAATCTAGTCACTCTACCCTGCAATCATGATAGCTATACATGTCTTCATACCGTTAAAAAAAATCTAAAAAAAACAAAACATCACATGGACCATACAGTGCCACAATACCATCGCTTCAGTGTCACCATACAGGCTAGCCAACGTACACCTCAACGACACCAACATGCAAATTATCATCATGCACTAAAAAGTGTGAATACTACAACAGGAACAAAATAAACGGGGGGATTGGAAAGGGCAAATAAATGAGGGAAAAAGGAGAGAGAGAGAAAAAAAAGAGAAAAACCCTAACCCTCTTTATGGTATTAGATATCTTAAAGAGTGACTGTCTATACCCTCCTCCCTGCCTCGTAAATCTCGTGCCGTGATAGTCGTCGGGGTCTTTGTCCACGCAGTTTGAACACGTTTTCAATACATTTTTTCCGCCATAAAGATAGCACTGAAAGAAGACTTTTCCCACTTGTATGGCTTTTATGAGTGGATTTCGTTTCTTGTTAAAAGCCCCTTTGTTTACCTTTTACGCGTCGATTCGTGTGTAATAGAAGTTTTTTTCTTCTTCTAAATCATAACCAAGAATTAATGACTAAACCATCAGCTGTCAAAAACAACTAAAGTTCGGTCGGATGATTTCTCCCCAAATCATAACAAGAAAAAATATCAGCAATATCCAGCACACATCCTCGACATCATGCTTAACTCCTAATTCATTTTCAACTCGTAACGGCTGGAGAACAACAAATCACCAGAGAAATGTGTGCAACCATGGCTTTAGCTCCCGTCCATTGCATGCCCCTCGCTGGCTCCGAAGGAACGAGTGACGCTCCGTTTAAACAAGGCCATGACGTCATTCAATTGGGTTGTTATATAGTTTCTTCGTTTTTGAAAAATAAATCCTGGCGTGGATTTTCCTGAAAGTTTTATATAGTCAAGATGCATTTGTTAGTCATGCAGAGGGAAGTACTAAGGAAATTTATCTAATAAAGAGATTTTATTTCAAAAGGGGTATTCCTTTACAAAACTTCTACGATCTTCCGTAAACACTAGCTTTAGATTACCTTCTTTTCCTCACATGTCCGGGGAATCCTCAGTAGCGAAGACACAGTAATTATGACCCAGTATCTTCACACAATCGCAATGAGTCTTTATCAAAGTAAAGCTGGAACCACGTGTTTTTCCCACACAAGATCGGCAGACACAATTTTCCCCCCACACACTCTACGCACTCTTTCACACTATACGCACACACACGCCCGCGCACACATGGGCCGCTACATCCACCCACTCTCAACGAACGCCACACTCGACTGCCTCCCTCGCTGACTTCGAGAGCACTCCTCAGCTGACAGGCCTGAGTGTTACCCCAGCCCCCACGGTCGAAAGGCAGACACGGACACACAGACACACACACACACACACACACACACACACACACACACACACACACACACACACACACACACACACACACACACACACACACACACACACACACACACACAAACATACAAACGTACATACACACATACGGTGCCTGCCCAATATGAAGGAAAATTTCATTTCCGAAGATATTAACGTATCACTTCATCTGTTTTAAATATGTTAACACGTTTTATTGATAATTTTTTTAATGTCCGAGTTGTTTTAAGGATAATTTGGTGTATTAAATAAACAAGAGAAAAATGGGTTTTATACGATAATATATACGATATGGCAAGAGCGCTTCGGAGACCCTCGCGCGGTTCCTCGAGATGCTGTCTGCTTCATGTACGATAATGTAAGAAAACTTTCAAAATCCTTTAGGTGATAACAAGTACCTACTTCAGTAACAATTAAGACCCAATGTATCGAAGCACACAATACGAAAATGAAAGCGAACAACGTGTTTGGTAATCGGAGGCAGTTTAACGTCTGTTGGTCATTTTTTAACCGATTAAGTATAAATTTTGGTTAAGATATCGAGCTGTCGATAGTTGCTATGAGACCTAGGGGGAAACGCCAATCATGAAGGATAAAAGGCCATTCTCTCGGCACGGACCGGTAGAAACACCTAGAGGACTACCACCCAAATCAAATTATATTTTAGAGCAGCCCCAAAACGGAATTGTGTTTTCGAGCAGTGCCACGATTCAAACGGCTATTGCTTACAAAGATGAGGTCACCTTGAGCGGCCATTATCATCTTCGAGAAGTTGAAAAAGAGGATAAAAGGGAGACGACCGAGAAATGGGACAGGTGGGTCGTGTCCGTAGTGTAAGCGAGTCCGTAGTGTTTACTTCCCGGCCTTAACATCCTGTTGGCCGTTCGCCCTCCTACGTTGCCCCTAAACACGCCACACCCACGGGCACCACGCTTCTGCTAGTACCCTGGGTACTTCTCACTGGGTGGAGTCGCACGCTCATACAGACACAGACTGAGATGCATGGCGAGGAAATGCGTATTTGCACTGTATATGCTGTATGTATGTACAAATGGGTATATACGTATGTATGTATATGTATATATATATATGTATATATATATTTATATATATATGTATATATGTATGTATATGTATTTATATATATGTGTATATATATGTCTATATGTATATTTATTATATATATATTATATAGATTATTGTTATTATATATACTTATTTATATATATTTATATTATTACACATATTTATATATTATTATTATATATATTATATATATTCATATCATTACACACATTTATATATATTATTATATATATTATATATATTTATATATATTGATATATATAATTACATATTTATATATATTATTATATATGTTATTATATTTATTATTATATATATTATATACATATATTATTATTATATCATTATATTATATATATTATATACATATATTATTATTATATCATTATAATATATATATATTATAAATATACGGAACGCCCATACATACGCACAGATAGACATAACACATAAACACATGCATATGAACACATGCAGTCATACCCAGGAGATAGAATCACTCACTCACTCACTCACCTCCTCCCTCACACCACTCCCAACACGCTCACTCACTCACGCTAACCCTAACACATTCATGGTGTGGTCGGCGTCTGGCTTGGAATTATGCAAAGCCCGCGGTAGGCATCTGAGAGCACGGAGGTAGAGAGAGAGAGAGGGAAGGATAAAGACGAGTAATATGAAACTGTTAATGGGGATGTGTGTGTATGTGAGGTGGGGGAGGTGGGCTGTGTGTGTGTGTGTGTGTGTGTGTGTGTGTGTGTGTGTGTGTGTGTGTGTGTGTGTGTGTGTGTGTGTGTGTGTGTGTGTGTGTGTGTGTTTGGAAAGGGTGACTTTGTGGGTGGGGGTGTAGGGTGTATCTCGGTGGGTGTGCGTGTGTTTCTATTTCGAAACGCTACTATAAAATTAGAAAAAAACCCACTAATCTGTATTGCATTGTCATTTCCTCGTAATTATACAATTTGAGTAATTTCAGCGCACTTGGATGCATTGTGTAATAGCGCACATATATGAAATGTAGATTAGTTCTAAAGGCAACATGAATATTTATTACGAATCGTCGGGGTAGTTTTACTTAATTGCTGTTGCTAGGCGCATCTTGCATGAGAATGCGCAGAGGTTCTGCCGTCGACTCCGTTCCTTGCCAGAACTAAGGTTATATAACGCATGGGCAGTACTATGCACTGGCGAGGAGAGAGACGAGGAATAGAGAAAGTAGGCGTCTTTCTCTGTCCCTCTCGCTGTGACTCTCCCCCCTCCCCCTTCATTTCTCGCTCCCCCTGCTCTTCCCCTTTCTCCTTGCCTCCTCCCTCTTCCCCTCTCTGTCTTACCCTCTATTCCTCTCTAAATCCTTTTTTTCTATCTTTCTCGATCTGTTTTTCGTCTTTGTTATATTCGAAAACAGTCCTAGCATGTGTCACTCGACCGGTTTTTGAAAACCACTTTCAGTAATTCTCAACTTGCACCTTAATAGTAAAAATGCAAGTACTTAAAAAAAATAAACATAAAAACTTAGAATGTAAAAAGTCACAACAGAGACAACTTAATGCAATCATAAAAACAAATCAACTAAAGTTCCGTCTCAGAAGGCAAAGGAAACATTCAATGTAAAAGGGTACATGTCCTATTTCAGAAAAAAAAAAAATGTAAGGTCTTACCTGTCCTCTCTGGTGATTGCTTCCTCCACCAATTAGCGTCGTTTTATGCGTTCTTTGCGATTCTTTTAGTTTTCTCTTATCTCCTCGTGGTTCCCATTTCACTCTTTCTCAAGTAATTTCTCAGCACTTTTCTTTTCACACTGGAAGAGAACATTTACTTCTCTTCCGCCACCTTCCTTGTAAACACAGTGAAGATACTAAAATCGTTTTCATAAACCTGACAAATGACAAGTTGTTTGACTTACAAATTAACAATAGAGCAACTTGAACAGCACTTAGTGAAAATAACACTTAAAAGCAGTTTATTGTTTGTTTGTTATCTTTGTTTCTTTTCTTTTTGGTTGTGCTTACCTTTGTTTTTTGTATGGTATATGGGGATTACACGTGTACAGACAGACACAGACACACGCGCACGCGCGCGCGCACACACACATATCTATTTATTTCTCAATCTATTTTCTCTCTATATATATTTATATATGTATTTATACAAGTGCGTATATATACATATGTGTGTATTTATACATACATTTACAGTAAATATACATACACGTATACAATACAAAACACACACACACACATATATATACCTATGATTATGTATATATATACATGCATACATATAGTATATATGTACACAAACATATAGAGTATATATATACACATATATACACAGACATGCGTGTGTGTGTGTGCGCACACACACATATACATATATACACACACATGCGTGTGTGTGTGTGCGCACACACATATATACATATATATACATACAAACACTTATATATATATATATATATATATATATGTGTGTGTGTGTGTGTGTGTGTGTGTGTGTGTGTGTGTGTGTGTATACAGTATATATAGATAAAGAGATACGCAGTATACATATATATACTGTATATATGTATATGTACTATATATATGTACTGTGTGTGCGTGTATGTGTGTGTGTGTGTGTGTGTGTGCGTGTGTGTGTGCGTGTGTGTGTGTACACACATACATACATGTATATATTATTATTGTTGTTGTTGTTGTTGTTATTATTATGGTTAGCCATATAAAGAACCACAATTAAATATTCGAGAATTATACCACTAAAGGTGGTATAATATAAGAAAAGATAGAAAATCATCAGCTATTTACATACACATTAGCTGAACTCTTAAACTTATCAAGAGTCGGAGAAGTTACAATTTCTGAAGGTAATCTATTCCAAAGCCTAGAATAGCAGTAGAAAGCATCTAGAGCACTGAGAAACAGACGATCGACTTGCATCAAATGTCATTGAACTGATTGTCTTTATAAATCAGGTAAAAACTTATAGATGGGATGTGAATTATCATATCCTATCTTGTATAAGACAAAGTGGCCCAATATTCCTACGATGCCCAATGTCCAAATTTGAGTCAGACAGGAGAAATTTAATGGAATTAAAAGGACGATCAAGCAGTCGTAAGTGTGACTCTGCAGTATATAACCACACAGGAGAACAATACTCAAAATCAGGCAGAATAAAAAAAAAGAAGCATCTACGAGTAATGGCGTCATCTTCATAAATGATGCTTAACTCAGATGAAACTGCCCGGCCCATATTCCTACTTTGTAATTCAGACATGAGCTTTGAACCAAGGATTGCACCAAAGAGCTTCTTATTAAGACTCCATTAATCAGCAAACTCGGGTGCTGAGGCAACTGCGTTCTAGACCGACTCACATTTTTTTTTCTATGGACTTGGTAGGGTTTAATTTCATGCCCCACCAAGAGCACAACGATTTAATTATCCTCAGGCCTACTGTGTGGCTATCAGCTAATATTTGCCTGGTTGCCGGAGAAGGAATATCAGAGAGAAGTATCATCAACATATGCCAATATTTTATTAGAAATGTTTGTATATTAAAGAGCAAAGGGGCAAGAACACTACCCTGAGGAACCCCAGGAGACACACGGGAATACGAGCTAAAACTTCCATAAACATGAATACGCTGTTGTCTGCCAGTCAAAAATTCAGTTAAAATACTTAAAACTTTACCATCAACAGAGTGCACCTTCTTATTAACTGTGTCAAAAGCTCCACTAGTCAAAAGAGACAAGCCTTGACTCGTGACCCTAATTAGAGCAGACTGCATTCAGACATAAGCAGTGCATCATTGCAGCCGTGTCCCTTTCTAAAACCAAACTGGGACTCTGGAAAAACGGTCTCAAATATAAAGAAAGCCAACGTTAAAGATATTAGAAAAAATTGGCGTAATTGAAATGGGCCTCTAGTCAGTAGTAGGACTGTAGTGGGCCCTTGGGAATAGGGTTAACATTACCAAAGCGCCATCACTCTGAAAATGACCCTTAGCGAACTGAAAAGCGTAAGATTACAGTTAATTTAGTGGCTAATTGACAATTTAGTCTTTTTAAAATCAAAGGAAATAAGCCTCTAGGGTCTACTCCACTATATTCGTCTAATTCCGATAACAGGTACTTGATTTCAGAGGACCTGGAATCAAATTAATTAATACATGGTAATGGGTGACATAAGTGATGAAGTTCATTTTATTTTCTATATTTTGTTTTGAATTAAAGCATTCCACTAAAAAAGTAGCTTTCTCAATCGGACTACTGTGTAACACTACCATTAAGCTTCATTAAAGGAAAAATAAAGGACGGATGACAAGAATACATGCCATGCCCACTGTAATATAAGTTCATCTATTGTCTCTCCACATAGATGGCTCCACAAGTGTTTTGTCACCAAGGAGTCGGTTATTAGCCCTACCCATCTCACTAGTTTACCCTTTTCCTTGATTTTTGGAAAGCCTCGTTTGTAATACTTTACTGTCTCTAAGTTGTTTATGTTTTTAAACAATCTAAAAATAATAATATCAATAGAAATAATGATAATATCAATATTAACAGTATTAGAAAGAAAAACACATTTTCCCGCACATTCATGGAATGAGGAATTCAGGTACAGCCACTAGGGCATACTGACAGATTCCTTGGTGGCTGAGTGTATGTGGAGCCTTTTGCATGTAACAAAATTCACAAGAAAACTACAGAGGGCATAAATCCGTTGTCACTGGGTTAAGTGTTGACCATATAGTATATATATATATATATATATATATATATATATATGTACATTTGTATGTATGTGTGTGTACATATATATACATATATATAGATATATATGTGTGTATATACATATACTTTATAGATACATATAATTTATATATATACACACACATATATATATATATATATATATATATATATATATATACATGCACACACACATTCACATCCACACACACACACACACACACACACATATATATATATATATATATATATATATATATATATATGTGTGTGTGTGTGTGTGTGTGTGTGTGTGTGTCTATTTATGTATATATACTACATACGTTATTGAAAAATGCATGGAACTCCCCTTCCTCCGCCCAGCATTACGCAAGCAAACTTGCTCGTCGTGAATAAACGACACCCGACACTCGCGAGCCCTCGGCGCCGCTGCCCGAAGACGTGTTCCTCCTTCCTGTGTCACAAGCAAGGCTGCTTCACGGGCCTGGATCCGATAACAAAGGTCAGAATTGACTTCACTTTTTTCAGGGTTTGTTTTGGGCCGATTCGGTGGACGTGAAGTTTCTAGGTTTGTTGTTTGGTCTTTTTCTCTTCCGATGTTGTTGCTCAGTATGGAAATTTATATTTTTACGAAGTAATAGAATGGAATATCAACCTCTCCCTCTTTCTC
>NC_061848.1:26834818-26837318 GCF_019202785.1 Penaeus chinensis
GCTAGAGTGTAGTAACATCACTAACAGATGGCTAGTGATGTTATGGCAGCCTGAGATACCGAAGGGGGATTGGAGAGCCTCAAAACCTTAATACGAAGGGCACGAACAGGGCCAAGGGTAGATAGACTGCTAGAGGCTGTTATGTTTGAGAACATCGTTATTATTGTTATTATTGTTGTTGTTAGTATTATTACTATTATTGTTACTGTTATACCACCATTATAATAACCATTACTATTATCATCATTATCATCATCACCACCATTTTCACAATCATCATCACCATCACCATCGTTATCACCATCAACATCATCAATATCAGCATCACTACCATCATTATTACCGATCGTCACCTTATCCTCACCATCCCAATCATCATTATTATTATCATTATAATTATTATTATCATTATCATAACATGATCACTATCATTATTACTATTATTATTTTTATTACCGTCATACTATTATCATATTTATCAACATGATATTATTATTATTGTTATTATTATTATCATTATCCATTTTATTATGATCATTATGGTATAAAAACCCACACTGTAAAACTAGATTTAATTGAAAATGAGACTACAGTTTCGGAATCCACCTGGATTCCATCTTCAGGTCTGAGGAGGCAAGGAAGAGGAGGGAGTATAAAACAGAGAGAGGAAAGGCAACGCGGAGACACGGGGCAGGTGAGGACAGACGAACGGAAACGAAGGGAGGTCAGATCAGGTCGGGAGGGTCGGGCGGACTGTGTGAAGGGTGGCCAGCATACGGGAGAAGGCGAAGGATGTGGGAAGCGAGGAGACTGTCAGCAGGAGAAAAGCCGCTGTTCAGGTTGAAATTGGGAAGCATCTTAATTAGGGAAGATTCCACCAGTCTGCGGGCGTGGACGTCAGCGGAAGGAAAGATAATTCGCGCCGCTGACCAGTCCATCGGATGGCCTGTATCCCACTGATGGTAGAAGAGAGCGTTGTTGTTGTGCCCCCTGGAAACAGCGTACTTATGTTGAGTATCAACACGGTAGTGTGTTTTCTCCTTTTATGATTATTATGATTACTATTATTATTATTATTATTATTATCATCATCTCATCGTCATTATAATTATTATTATTATTTTGATAAGCATTATTATTACTGTTATTATCGTTATCTTTATTCTTATTGTCATTATTATTATTGCAATTTTTATCATTATCATTTATCATGAAATATGAATGTCAAATTTTACGAGCTACCCCTGAAATAATTTTAGAGGACGTTTTATATTTCAAAGAAAATACAATCAAACTCAAGGGGTAACTATTGAAATATATATCTTTCACACAGTATCCTTCAGATATAATATTTCCCATTCTTCACACACACACACGCACGCACGCACACACACACACACACACACACACACACACACACACACACACACACACACACACACACACACACACACACACACACACACACATACACACACACGCACACACACACACACACACACACACACACACACACACACACACACACGCACGCACGCACGCACGCACGCACACACGCACGCACACACGCACGCACGCACGCACGCACACACGCACGCACGCACACACGCACGCACGCACACACGCACGCACGCACACACGCACGCACGCACGCACGCACGCACGCACGCACGCACACACGTGGAACTCATGGAACGGCCGCCCCAAAACGTCTAACGAACGTCCTAGAACGTCTACCGGGCGCCCTGAAAGAGAGAAGGACAAACTCTCTTTTGGGTCTTGAGTCGTGGTGTCTGGAGCATCCGACCTCACAGGAAGTGTTCTTGGTGAAGCTTTAAGAGGCTGGACAGAGAAGACAAGTGCATTGCCATTCTTTGTATCAAGAAAGATAGGAAGTTTTACATGTGCTCCGAATCTTTAAAAGATCTTTGGGATTTATTTTCATTTCGTTTTGTTTTGATTTATTCTTGGTTTGTTCTTTTATTCTTTGATTTTGTGTTCATGCAACTGTTGTAAAAAAAAAGTTAAACATTAGAAGATTAATAATGTAACGGTTCAGAATTTGGTAAACAATGGAAGAATATGATCAGTGGAAATAATGATAAAGTATGAATAGTTAGCGATGGACGGATATACTGATTACTGAACAGCGAACGACAATTACTTTAGCAAAAACGAGAAGTTCAGGGTTTTGGCATCTGGGTTGGATGTATGTTACGCCTCCCAGTTGAACATCCATAAATAATCAGCTATTCGGGGTCACGCTCTGCAAGATCCCCGATGTAGAATATTACAAGAAGGGGTACACTGCAGCGTGGGACCGCAGTGCACCCCTTGTTGCAACATTCTCCAAGATTGTGCCGGGGTAGTTCCAGTTCCTGCTTCGGCACCTGCTTCAGTACCCCGTTTAGTATCTGCTTTATCGTTAGCATTAGCAGTAGTTCCTCGGCCTGCTATAAACTTACTCAAAACGAAAATAAAAACCCACAGCAAATGTTCT
>NC_061848.1:26842318-26849818 GCF_019202785.1 Penaeus chinensis
GTGTTTTGTTGAACAAGATTTCCTAAATTGAATAGTTGAGTTTTTATTTTAGTTCGCCTTGTAGTTATGGAAAAGAGTATGCAAAGTGACGAATGCAGATATCACCTTATTTAATTTTCAAAGTAATGTCAAAAGAACAAATCCAGCATTTTGCCATATGTCATTTTGTCATGTTTTTTCATCATTATTATCATTATTATTATCATTATTTATGAGGAAATAAACCTTATTCAGTTCGATTCTCAGAAAGTAACGTCATGAACATATTAGAGGAAATACAAGGACAAAAATGAGCTGATGTACGTTTATTCAACTCAAAAAAATACCCTTAAAATTACAAGTAAAAAGCTCCCAAA
This sequence comes from Penaeus chinensis, assembly GCF_019202785.1. NCBI lineage: Eukaryota > Metazoa > Arthropoda > Malacostraca > Decapoda > Penaeidae > Penaeus > Penaeus chinensis. The sequence goes on from NC_061848.1 coordinate 26,842,675, forward strand.
ATAGAGTATATCAAATGAGCTCCACGAATGAGCTCACGTTCCTACGCTATCCAACAGAGCTCTCAAGATCACAATGAACACGTTTTCTTTTATTTTCGTTTTGTTTTGGAATGTCTAGGACGTTGATGTACTGGTTTCTCCTCGAGATGAATTCGAATCAAAGTGCTGAACGATCGAATTCAAAGGAAAAAGACGAAAATTTGAGCTTTTGTGGTGAATGTATCTTTTTTTTTTCCAATGGCTTAATTTCTTCATGTTCTTTTTCGTATTTTTCCTTTTTTTGCTTCAAGTGACACTTTTATTATTATTGCTTCATAATGCGCAATATATATATATATATATATATATATATTATGTATACATATACATATATATAATGTACATGAAAAATATATGTATCTATATAAGTTGCATATATATAATGTGTACTGCATATAATGTATATAATTACATATGCATTTCACTTCCTGTCATTTCAAATCAAATTTCCGTTCACTTTTACCTCCTTCTTCCTGATTCTCCTCTGTCATCTCCCTCACACAGACGACTGGGTTCAAGTTCTTATCAGTATCTCCTTATCAGTCAGTGACATTCACTTATGTCCTTCAAGTGTTCCATTTTGCTTATCAAACTAATCCTACTGGACATGAATTCTTACATCATAAACAAATAACTAAGCATTTCTTTTAATCACATTAGTATATACCACTTTCTTTTCGGCAGTTAGGAAGCAACGGAATTAAACTCGCCACTGCACTCAGCTGTTCGAAGATACCAAACACACCTTTGAAATCACAGCCAGGAAAAAAAAAATACACTTCTCTCGTTTGGAATATTAACCACACTTCCATTCGTGTTGCCATGCGGCGCTCCTGTTCACAGATTATCGGTGTGGTAATCATGCACCAGTAGCAGAGGCGTCCTTTCCTGACAATAGAGGTTGAAGTCACTACCTTTGGCATTTTCTTGAGACTAGAATTAAAACAGGGACTTTCACCTTTTATTAACACTCTCCTCCTCTTCTCTAGTACTCTCTGACGTCCGTTTAAGTTCCTGTGTATTACTGCCATTGCTATTATTACTGTTAGTACTATGCATCGACACTCAGCACTCAATAACTCACGTTCATGTTAAGAACTCTACCGATCAGAAAAAATATACCCTTTTCTTTGTCCAAGCTCTTCTCTTACCTAAAGCCATCGTGGGGTCTTGCCGTCCAAGGAAAACATCTTGCAGTATTCTCTATGTTAGCATTCGACTCTGGAAACATATTATTCGGCCAGCCAAAGGTTTAGTCCGATCACTGTGTGTCCTCAAACACACATACACGCGCGCGCGCGCACACACACACACACACACACACACACACACACACACACACACACACACACACACACACACACACACACACACACACACACTCACTAACACACACACACACACACACACACACACACACACACACACTCACTCACTAACACACACACACATACACACACACACACACATACGCACACACACACACACATATATGTATATATTGGTATTTATGTAGAGTTATGTATATGTACATACATATATATATATATATATATATATATATGTATGTATATATATACACACACACATATATATACACACGTGTTTATATATGTGCGTGCATATATTTGTGTGTGTGAGTTTGTGCGTGTTTCTTTGTGGATTGCAACATTATTAACTACAAATAATGTGTGAGCTGTGCGCTTAACAAAAAATTTCCCCCCGATGGGAACAAAGCTAAAAGAACACAGATCTATCTTTTACTAACTGATTCTTATCAATTTACCAACAATAAGTTTTTAAAAAATAGGCACATATGTGAATCGTTCAGCAATATACAATATACACACAAGCACCCAGTTCCTCCTCTCCAGCTGAAGCTCTGAGACACCAGGCAATGTCCTACTTTTTGAGGAATAATAGACAAGGAAGAACCATACCACCATTTCTTCATGGTAGTATTGTCAAAGATTCTCCACGTATGGTAACCATGGGTACTGCTGTGGCCCCTCGCTTCCCAGGTTCTAAGTAAGTGGTCCTCCTTCACTCACTTTAAACTTTAAGGCCTTTTTGGGGCGAGAATGTATGTTCATGTTTGTCTTTGTGTGTGTGTGTGTGTGTGTGTGTGTGTGTGTGTGTGTGTGTGTGTGTGTGTGTGTGTGTGTGTGTGTGTGTGTGTGTGTGTGTGTGTAGTGTGGTGTATTTAGACTTACGTATCACAAAGTGTATCGCATCTCCAGTAACGTAGAATTAAGAGAGTTAAATCAATGGACAAACGTAGACATTTGTGTGATATAATGATGATAAAAATATTCATGATAGGAAACGACAACAAATAGGAAATTATCGAGTGGAGCAATGGACTCCTACTAAGTTGAAGACATTCTAGTAATTACCCATTTTTTTCGATACAACAGATCCCTCCTGAAAAGAAATCGAGACAGATGAAAAAAAGTTTCGAAAAAATCGTATTTTCTTGTCCTTTCCTACCGTGACTGCTTCATCCAAGACGGAATCAATGTCCTTTCCAGGTTTTCCCAAAGGAACCGCCAAGACAAAGCTAGCATCTGGACGAGGAATCGAGATATGAGTTATGAGAAAAAACGTGATTTTTCTTATACCAGTAATCGCCATGCTATCAAAGCGATTATGCTATAATATCTCAGATAAATACAGGGTGATTGTGGAATGAGCTCGGGCTGATAACTATGTTAAAGCTATTGTAACCAAACCTATCAACATATATATATATATCCTTGTTCTTTTTCACCTGAAATTATCGCAGACATAAAGAAATGAAAGTGTCCAAGCTCGAGCCTCCCGACGAGGCCTCATCTGCTTACGGCCGCGATGACCTCCGCTGGGAAGAGCAGGAAGGGCGCGGCCTAAATGGCGTTCGACGCGTGCGAGTCGAGGGACCTCTGGATCTCGGCGAAGGTGCGGCCTCGGGTCTCGGGCAAGCACGTGACGACGAAGAGCGCGCCCATGAGCGAGCAGCCGGAGTACACGATGAACACCCCGCCGATGGTCATGAGCTCCACCATGAAGGGGAACGTGAGGCCCACCAGGAACAGAAACAGGCTGAACGACGTGTTGATGATCCCCGCGCCCACGTTGCGCACCTGCGACGGCAGGAGCTCCGCCACCAGCGTCCACGAGGTGGTGCCGACGCCGGACCCGAAGGCTAGGGTGAACACCAGGAGGCAGGCGAGCGGGATCCAGCCCAGGTTCTCCGGCAGGGGCTCCTCCTTCAGGGACCAGAACCACAGGAACGCTCCCAGCGTCGCCAGTGCAAAGGACGCGAGGGTCATGCAGGACGACAGCAGGAGGCGCCGCGGGAGGCGCTCGATCAGCAGCCACGACACGAAGCAGGGCAGGAAGCGCGCCGCGCCCATGACCACGGTGCACAGGTAGGGGTCGAGCGACGAGCCGGCCATCTTGAAGATCTGGACGGTGTAGGCCATGGCGGCGTACTGCCCCGTCAGCTCCTTGAACAGCAGCACGAGCACGGACAGGATCAGGGGCTTCAGGTAGGTCTGCTTCTTGAGGAGCAGCAGCTGCTCGGACGCAGTGGGCTTCTGGATTCTCTCCGTGAGCACCGACGACTTGATCTGCTCAAGCTCCGTCGTGATGTCGGCGAGCGGGCCCCTGAGGCAGGCCAGGGAGGCGGCCGTCTCCTCGTCGCGGTCCTGCCTGGCCAGCCACAGGGGGGCTTCGCGGAGGAAGTAGAAGCACACGGCCTGCGGGACGAGCGAGGCGGCGATCATGTAGGCCAAGGGCGAGGGCTGGAGGACGAGGCCGGCCAGGTACGTGAGGAACACGCCCAGCATGACCATGGCCTCCGACACGCACATGGTCATGCCTCTCCAGCGCGGGACGCTCACCTCCGCCGGGTACACCGTGATCACCACCATGTACAGGGCGGCTGCAACGGACAGGGCCAGAGCGTTACCATCGGGGAGGTGAAATGTTGCAGAGTAAATTAAATAACAGTTCGTCTCTCTTATATTTGATTTTATCTAAATCAAAAGCACAGAACAGTGCAATTTAAAGTTCTTGATTCTAAACTAACAGACTAAATAATTTTGCCTTCCACATAATGAACAAGTTCTATCTTCATACAATTCTGTCACTTCCTACGAACAGAGACTTTCGACATGCCAATCCAATCTTATCTTCCATTCCCACCAACAGGATCCCTACGACTCACCAACGACACCCTGAATAATCCTGGCAGCCAGCAGGACCCAGAAATGGTTGTCTATGGCGATCATGATCCAGGAAAGGGCGAGGAAGGGCAGGGAGATGAGCAGGACCCTCCTCGTCCCAAGGCTCTCTACCAGGACTCCGGATCCCACGCACGCCAGCATACTCACGACCATGGGCGTCGACGCTGCAACGGAAAAGGAGGAAATCAGGAAAGGATAGAGAGCTGGAATGGATATTAAGTCTTTAGACAAGTAATAGAGGTTGGTATATTATTTTTGAAACATTCTCGTCTGTGTCTGTCTACCCCCCCCCCCCCCCCTTCTCTCTCTCTCTCTCTTCGTCTATCTCTATACCCCATTTTCCTTGTCCCTATCCCTCTCCATCTTCCTCTCTCTGTCCTTCCCACTCTCCCTCCCTCCATCCCCAGCCCCTTCTCCCTCTCTCCCTCAATCACCCCACAATTAAACCTCAGAATGAAGACTCACCGAACCACGTTGCCTGCACAGTGAGTAGAGGCGTACCCATTTCCTCCCAACGGGGCAGAGCTACGGCAGGGTATGCGTGGATCATGCCCACTGATACCCCTGCCAGGCACGCCACTATTGCCATTGTCACCTATTTAAAGATTAAGTCATTAGAGTTGTTGGATTAACAAGTTCTGTTGTTATTTATTTAATTATTCAATTTTATATTTCATACGACTGGTTTTGAGGGAAATAATACGTTCATGAGTCATGTAGGGAAAAATTTATAACTTTTCTCTGGTTTTGATGCATAAAACTGTTAAAATACTCAGGCGTGCGAAGTCTCCTACAGTACTTAAGTATGTTACACTTACCCTTCAATATAAAGTCCATCTTTCTAAAAATCGTCCCTCATAGCGATGCAGAAATTCACGACTAAAGTTACTAAGACCGATCGAAAATGATAGCTAATTAAATGAATAAAAATTATTGCAAGAAATTTACGTGGTAAAGGTATCGTAAAATTACTTGAAGTACAAAAGATAATAAAAAGCAGTGAGTAACTTTTATTTAACCAATTTTCCGCTCGATCTGTTCTGTTCCTGTGTTTGCTGTATAATAATAAAAGTAGTCACCAGGTTTCAGATTGTGTGTCAGCAAAAGCTTCTCAATTATATGGCTTCTTCCAGATTTATTCGATTGATATGCAGATAAAACAGCTAAAATATTAAACTCATTTCAATGCCCGTGGAGACCTTGAAATAATAGATTTAACGATATATAGCACTTTTTTACATAACATGTCGAATTTATGATCATAACGTAGCATAGTATTTTTTTATTATTATTTTTTTTTTAATTTATACTTTTACGGAAAAAGGGAAAACCTAGAAAAGCGCTCAAACGAGAAATGCAAACAACCACTTACCTCTGCCAAGCGAACGGGTGCGAGCTCCTCCGCCCTGTCTACTCATCACTATTCACATGCATTCTCTCATGGCTGGTGAGATCAAAGGTGTCTTAGTGTGTCAGTTCCATCTCTGGCGAGGGTCAAAGAGCTTCAAGACCGCCCTTGTTCGCCGTCTAGAGGAGGTGAGAGTGAGTGGCAAAGGTACACGAAGATTGGTGTTACCTGTCGTATATAAGGGCCGAGGTAGGGACTGTAGCAGCATCCTGATTGGTGGTCAGTGTAAGGAGCCTGAGTCGGAGAACAGGTGTTTTCGGCGGATTCTCCGAGGTCACCCTGGAAGAGAAGCACAGGCGTGAAGTAGGGATTATTGGTGCAATTTCCCCCTCTGAAGCTCAGCGGCGCGATTGGAGGCTACGGGAGGATTCTAAGGTAAAGGGGATTTACTCGTTCGCCTTCCTCAAGGCCTTTCTGCGTGGTGGGAGATCATGACGTCATTTTATAGTTCATGTGTATTCGTGATTTTATCTCGAATGCAAATTTTAGTAATTGCCTACGCATATCTTTTCATATTGTAAAGCTTTGATATCTGTAATTATGTAATGAAAAGCAGTTTATTAATAACGTCAGTTAGTATAATTTCTATTTTTTTATCGGCTATCTGTGTCGATATTACGCACATATTGCATTAACGAAATAATGAGGAGGGTTTAAATGCCTTCCGGTGGTATTGGCATGGTTCATAATCAGCCCTTTTTAGTCTTTTTACGGTTTCCTAGCCAAGAAATTGAAGAACTGAAAGTGTGGATTGGAAAGTCAGAATCAAAGGTCTTCCCACTTGACGGAACCATCTCGGAACTCTATACATGAATCAATTTCCGAGACAAAGAGCGAAACGCGCTTCGAACAGATCTCGAAAAGCGAAAGTTGACTGCATATTCCTGGTCGCTCAGTCGACACATGATGCTTTCAGTTCAAACACGAGACCACCGTACAACGTGGCCGCTAGACTGGACACTGACCCTCGCCCGGCGCCCTCCCAATGCCCGTCATACCCCCGGCCCTAACGACCTCATCCTGCCAGGTGAGTTACCCACGCCGTCATCGCCTTCATAACCAGGAAGACACCTGTCCTCCTCTCCCACCCGCCTCCTCCCGCGCCCGCCGACCACATCCTCTCTCGGTCGCTCCTCCTTGTCACCCTCCCTCCTTCTGCGTCCGCCCCGCCGCCTGCGTATCCTCTGTGGCCCCTCGTCCCTATAGAGCTAATTAGGTGTCCTTGGGTGTTGGGATGGACGCCGGCTATTGAAGGCTTCGGCTCGTCATGGCGCTCGCTAGGGGGAGGGCAGGCTGCTTCCTTTGAAGTTAATGACGTTCGTGCATTGCGTTTTTTTTTTTTATCGTGTCAGTGAGCCATCTTGAAATGAATATTAAAAGGCGCATCTACTACTTATCAGAAAAACGCATTTGTGATTTGTTAGAGGACCGCATATTGAATTGACGAGTCACAACGCCCAAGAATTTC
>NC_061848.1:26854818-26857318 GCF_019202785.1 Penaeus chinensis
ATGATAATGGTAGTTTTAAGTTGAGCTGTGCTAATCTGGGAGTCAAATGACCTGTGGTAATGATGAAGGTTATGGTAGTTGATACATCTTTCATAATGGTGACAGTCGTGTAACAGAGCAAAAACATATGGCAGATGATAACAATGATAAAGAAAAAAAGACAGTTACATATATTGCTTGAAATTAGAAAAATCAAACAATTAAGGAAAATAACCATACTGAGATTCAACCTCAAATCGAGATGCACAGAAAAGCGGTGGCAGAAACACCGCCAGGAATGGTGCGGGAGAATGCTAAGACATTTTTAGCTTCTTGTAAAGGTCAGGGATCTATAAAATAACAGCTGTGTTCGTCTGAAAGTAGTCTTAAGTCTCTCCTGAGCGTGTCTACAGATGTAAGGCATCTTTCCAGTCTCAGGAGGCGCCTTCCGATAAAGAAAATTAATCTGGAGTGATGTTTGTATCTATGAGAGTGTGTGTGCATATGTACATGTAAATACACAAGCGCTCATACTTACACACACATATACACATACACACGTATATATATATATATATATATATATATATATATATATACATATATATACATATATATATATATTTATTTATTTATCTATTTATTTATTTATTTATTCATTTATTTTTTATTTAAATTATATATTATATATATATATGTTATATATATATTATATATATTATACATAGAGTATATATATATAAAATATGATATATAAATATATGTATATATCATATACATCTGTAATGTTTATAAAAAATATATATAATATATATTTCTAATAAATAATATATATATGATATATATAGAGATCATATAATATATATATATATAATATATAATTAATATATATGTGTGTATATAATATATAATATATATAATATAATATATATATATATAAAACATAGAATATATATGATATGTGTAATATATAATTTATATATACCTATATAATATATATATATATATATATATATGTATATGTATGTAAATATGTATGTGTGTATATATGTATATATATATATATATATATATATATATATTGTGGTGTGTATGTATGTCTGTATTTATGTATGCATCTATATGTATATATATATATATATGTATATGTATGTATATATATGTATATATGTATATATGTATATATATATGTATATATATGTATATATGTATATATATATAAAACTGTGTGTGTGAGTGTGTGTATATATGTATATGTATATATAATAAATATTTTTATTCATTTATATATTTATATTTGCTATATATATACACACACACACACACACACATATATATATATATATATATATATATATATATATATATCATACATATATATCTATATATCTATATATATATATATATAAATTTATATGTATATATATGTTTATATATATAAATAAATATATATGTATATATGTATATATATACATATAAAATACACATATATGTTTGTGTATGTGTATATTAATAAAGCTGTGTGTGCCTATATGTACGCATTCACAGCAAGTCCATGTACATACAGGGCGTGTGGGTTGAAGGCATCCCCGAGACAGAGGCCAAGGGCGGTCGTGGCTCTTCCCCAAAACGGTGAACTAAGTTGTAAATCTAAGAGAATGAGAAGAATTACATACTCGTGTCTCATCTCCGTTGGTTCTGTTGTATGAGTCATAAGGATGATAATGCTGATGATAATGATGATGATAATGATAATGATAATGATGAGAAAAAAGGATGATAAGATGATTGAGAAATGTGATAGCAACAACAGTAACAAAGATAAGAACAATAAAGATATTAATGATGGTAATGATAATAATTATAACATTTATAATACTACTGCTAACAGTTAAAACAACAGCAACGACAACAATGCTAGCAGTCATAGTAGTGGTAACCGTAGTAGTAGTAAAAGTAGTAGTAATAGCAGTAGTAGTAGGAGTTGTAGTAGTAGTAGTAGTAGTTGTGGTGGTGGTAGCAGCTATAGCAACAACAGCAACAGTAGCAGTAGTATCTACAGTAGTATATATTAATTATATATCTATTTATATATAAATATATATATATATATATATATATATATATATATATATATATATATATATATATACACACACACACATCGACCTCGGTTTAGCAAATGCAAGCCTCAAGCGTAGAACGGGTTCTGAATGAAATAAGATCCCTGTCCAGCAGACTGCCACAGCAGACACTTCCTCCTTGTGGCATACTTGGCACTATGCCCCCACTCACCCCACCTCAATAAAAAAAATCACACCTACACCTAGCTTGACAACAAAAATCTTTTAAGGCGCGTCGTAACTTGGCGCCCGTCCAGTCGGGTGTGAAATCCCGAATGGGAGCTAACACTGCTCTAACAGGGCGCTGATTCCACGTGACTTGCCAGCGGGCTATCACGTGTTCCCGGGTCACGTGACTAAATGAGCCGCCGCGGGTGCCTACACCTACGAGCGTCCCT
>NC_061848.1:26877318-26879818 GCF_019202785.1 Penaeus chinensis
GCTCACTTCCCACAAATATTCAGAACCACCTTAGTCAGTCTAAAATTACACGTAAATTTGCCATTGAGATTGGACGTTCTGAGACCGACCCTTCAGACTGCTGAGATTACTGAGTGGGAACTGAACAATGCACTAATCAAAGGAGAGGCGTCTGCACCAGGTGAAGATGGAATTACCTATAGTGTCCTCCTGGTACCTGGTAATCCCCTTTTGCACCTGTGCAGGTTAAGTTTGTCACAAGGTATTCTGCCTGGCCTCTGGGTGCGCAGTCTAATCATCCCTATACCGATACCATACTGATAAATACCGCCCAATATCACTAACCTCATGTGTATGCAAAGTTCTAGAAAGGATAATTTTGAACAGACTCAGGTACAGGCTGCAAGGTAAATTATCTCACAGACTGTACGGATTTCTATCAGGACGTAGCACACAACATTGCTTTGCAGAGTACTACTCAAACTCTAATCCAAGGAAGCACACTGTGTTTCTTGACCTTAAGTCAGCTTTTGACATTGCAAACAGAGAAGTTATCCTAGAACAATCAGTAAGCTTTGGCATCCGGGGTAAATTACTGAGCTGGATTAGAATGTATCTTTCGAACAGATCTGCAAGTGTCTTGTTCAGGGGAGTGAGAAGTTCCATTTCATAATCTTTTGAACTTGAACTTGAGTTCTCAGCCCTATGTTGTTCAATGTCCTCATACACAAGCTGGTGGCAGATATTCCACTTGGGGAGGGTGAATGCATTATATGCTATGCTGATGACATATGTGTCAAAGCATCATCACAAGAGGATGCAAATAATTCTCGACAAACTAACAACTAGGGCTCATGAGTGTGGATTAGTCATCTCCGCTGATAAAACAATGGCTCTCAATCCATGTATCACACCCCTACCCACTTTTCGCATAGGTGACCAAGAGCTTGACATGTGTCATAAATATAAATATCTCGGGGTGAACATAAATGATGCAGACCTGATCCTTTCCCTGAAAAAGTTCTTGTTGGAAGAGAACATGGCATCAAAGTTAAGCTCGCTAGACTGTTTTATTTGGCTTTTATAAGATCAGTTGTAGACTACCATGCACTGCACTTGTTGCAGTGTAAGGAATCAGAAATAAATAGTTTGGAGGTAGTACAAAATGAAGCCATAAGGATTATCCTCGGCGCCCCGAGAACAGCAAGGATAGTAAACATGAGGTCAGAACTTAACCTACCATCCATCTCTGATAGAATAATATTTATTTCCACTATATTTGGGGTCAAAGCTCTGAGGGAACCCTTGTATCTTTTAGACTTCCAAAAAGAAATGCAGCATAGAATCACGCAAGCAGACGTGACTAATCACACACACGCGCGCCCTCTAATACACAAAATCTCCATGAATAAAGCTCAATGTCCCAATTAGTAAAATACCACAGGGTCGATCCATTCCACAATGGAAAAAATCAAAATTGATCGTGCACCTTACGTGTTTACCACAAAAAAAGTGTACATAACTGCGTGTTACAACAAATTGCATTAGCAACGGTAAAGGAACACACAGAGTCTATGGGCGATGATGTATACGAGTGTATACGTTGACGGATCCGTACAGTCTGGATACAAAGCTGGTTGTGCTTGTACTGTATACAAAAATGGCTTACTACAACATCAAGTTAATATGAGAGTGCAAAATTGGGCCAGGACTACACAAACGGAGTTGGCAGATATACTCCTTGCAACGGAATTCTTAATGTCTCGGGCTCTGGAGTACTTTTCTGTGACTCTCAGAGTGCTCTTCGGACACTAAATTCTTTCAAAGCAGGTGGCGATGAGGAAATTGTGAGTTGCATTAAGCGTAACGTAACTTGTGCAATAGAGCGCAATTTTAACATTCAATTTGTATGGATACAATCCCATGTTGGCATAAGCAAGCACGACCACGTAGACAAATTGGCGAAGGAAGCCTGCACCAAAGATACTGTGAACATAGATCTTGGGATGCCTCTTGCTAGGGTTGCACATATATTGAAAAGAAGAACTAGTAGATCTGACGAACACTCATGTACATGTACAACTACAGTAGTCACAGACTACTACTGTACTGTGTCAGATGTATGTAAAGCTGTGATCATGATTGCCCACGCCTGAGCAAATAGCCAGGGTGGTAAATAAAATTACTTACTTTAACTTAAATTAACTTTAATCAAGAATTACACTTCGAGGTCAAAGAGACGAACACATAAAGACACGTTAGTAAACTGGTTGTTTAGAATGCACACTCAACAGACATATTCGAACATACACACTCTCACACATGTATAAATGCACGCAGATACACACACAAACACAAAAAACACAGATACACATATACATTATTTTTTTAAGCAGCCATTCATTCCACTGCAGGACATGGGCCTCTCTCAAATATATGGCAGTGTCACCCTTGCCTGACTGGATGCCCTTCCTAATCAACCGCGGTTGTGCCACAGCGGTGACTTCCCCTATGACACCTA
>NC_061848.1:26894818-26904818 GCF_019202785.1 Penaeus chinensis
TCCAGACTTATGACGAGACTCCAGGCAGGCCCTCGGGCCATCTCTAACTCCTCGCGACAGGTCTGGTCGACCTACCTCTAGGTCCTCCCACGGGCTTCCCCTACCCAGGATTTGTTTTTGCAGAGACAACCTGATGGGCAGGGTCATCCACAGGGAAACGAGCTAGGTGTCCTTATAGCCTGAGTTGGCGATCGCAGATTGTGCAAGTAACAGGTCCCATGCTCGTCTCACGGTGTGGCCGTCGGTTGGACACATGGTCCTGCCAACTGCACCCCATGATCCGGCGAAGAGACTTATTACAAAAGGCATCAATAAAAGACTCCAAGGCACTAATAGCATCAAGGTTTCGCTTCCATAGAGCAAAACTGGCAGTATGAAGGACCTTGAAGACACATAGCTTGTTCCTTCTGCATAGGTTCAAACATCTCCAAATGCCTTTGGTGATCGAGTTCGTGGCTCCTGCTCCCAGACCAATCCATCTACTGTCTCTTTAGTCTGTCAACCCAGAGATATGGACAACGCTACCAAGGTATGCAAAGTTCTCTGTAATATCCTCACCGCAGGCATGGATCAACTGAACGGGTTCCCCTAACTGGCCTGAAAAGTCCTGAACCTTGGTCTTGGTCCAGGAGATCTCTAGGCCCAAGGGCTTCGCCTCATTGCTAAATGCATCAAGAGCCACCATCATTGATTCAAGAGACTCAGATAGGATAGCAATCTCATGAGTAATGTCAAGGTCTAAGACCTTGATATTGCCCAGTGTTGCTCCACACTGACTTTGGATACTAGTTCTGCCCATTATTCAGTCCATTATTCAGATGTTGAATAGTATTGGTGCAAGGACACAGCCTTGTCTCACCCCAGAATTAACAGGAAAGTTCGACAGGCGATTCCCGGTGCAACAAGTCAATCGCCTACTTGAGGTTGATGTAGGCTGCAAGCAACTCACGACCGAACTCACGATGGAGTTCCACAACTATTCGAAGTACTAGGATACGTTCTATTGTGGACTTGCCAGGAGTAAATCCAGACCGATCCGGTCTCTGGTGCATTAGTAGGTGGTCGCGGATCTGTTTCAGAAAAATGTGATCGAAAACCTTGCCTGGTATACTGAGCAGTGTAATGCCACAGTAGTTGCTACAGTCCCAATGATACTCTTTCCCCTTCCAGAGAGGGATAACCACGCCCCTCAACAGGTCAGGGAGAATGGCAGTCTAGTTCTGCACCAAAGAGCAACACTCAGCCGAGCCATGCAACACACTTCAGTGGCCTCCAATGTCTCCAGGGAGATGAAATTCTGCCTTGCCCTTGGCCATATGCCAATGGACTCCTGCGCTGCTTGCTTAAAGGACTCCCACACAGCAACTGGGTCCATCAGGTTTTCAAGTTCTGTGAATCGATCAGAGACTGCCGTGGCAAACCCACAGGCACACTCCTCCTCCCTCAATCTGTCCAAGTAAAACACCCTAGAGTGCTAGAGTGATCACTGGAGGGACAAGGAGTTTTGAATTGGACCCGTAGCATAACCATTACCAGCCTTTGGTTAGTGCCTGCAATTCTGAAGGATCCTCCATCAAGTGCCGATAAGAATGTTGCTGATCTCCTTGGCCACTGTACCCGTATCACTATACCATGATACCAGGAGTCAGAAATTTTCAATCTCTTGGACCTATCAAAGTCCCGGAGAAAAAGCTGTTCTCGCTGCTGGGACCAGCTCCCGAGCCATAGGGCTGACAGACATATCATAGTCAGCTCGATCACAGCCAGATACCGCATTGAAGTCACGAATGCGAGTGTCTCACCGAGGGCAATTGTCTGCCACGGATGTGAGTTTAGTGTAGAATACTTCTTTCACATCAAGTTTGCAAACATCAGAAGGAGCATACACAGCAAAAAGACTGGATGATCCAAATGCCTACCTGGATAGCGTGCCTGAGGTTAAGCCTCAAGTGATCGCTCTGGGTGGATGCCACTTCTGCCACCCCCTACTGACGCTGCCCCAAATAAAGGGGGTCAACAGGCTTTGGGGTTCCCTTGGGCTTTGCCCCACAGGCCTCATACTTGGCTGGCGCCTGCCAGGGCGCAGGAGTGACGAGTAACTCATGTTCCCATCCTACACCCCAACATTAGCCCTCCCAAGAGACCCACAGCCCACCTTGCTTGCTGGGTGGGAGAGACAGTACCCCTCCCCCCAGCAAATCCATTTATTTAGGTTGCTGTTGGTGAGTTATCTAGGGGGGGGGGGGGCTGGCACGGTCCCCCTCCCCTGAGTCGCTCATTTACCCCAGGGTAATATGAACACACACACACACACACTAACACACGCACGCACACACACACACACACACACACACACACACACACACACACACACACACACACACACACACACACACACACACACACACACACACACACACACACAAAACTGCAAATACCAGAATCCATTATTATCTTGAACACAATCTAGAAACTATACACCATATTATTTTTTCCCAGAGTAAATCTTATATTTTTCACATTGTGAATATTGTGTTTCCAAGTTTGTATTATAGTTTATACTAGTAGTTGTTACTACAGAATAAAGTTGTATCCTTGCATAGATTTTTGACTTGTCTGTAAAACATTTCATGGTCAAATATAAAGTGAAATTTACTTTAAACCTTGAAGTGGATTTATGAGGCAAGAAGAGAATACACTAATTACAGTTTTCCCCAACAGATAAACAGGTTGTTAATTAAACAATGGCAGATTCTATATAATCCTTTATTAAGAAATGGAAAACAGGTAAAATACTGAATAACAAATGTTCAGTGCAGTGATGTAACAATTCAGAGCTGTGTGATTAAATTGAGCCTATGAAATATGTATATACAAATTTATATATGGGATGTGCTCAAAGATGTTTATCAAGACATTAAATTTTTGATTATTTAGAATGGAGTATCCTGACAATTACTTTTATATTTTTAAAGTACAAATTGTTAATTAAGCCACTTTGCAACACCTCTTTCGTAGTTAAGGAAGGCTTTGTAATAGCTATGAAATACTACATGTGAGGCTGTTCCACTGTGGCTTAGATGTCTATGCTCATGAAGTTACAATATTCTCAAAATTTCTCAGTAAAGATTCTATATTATGTGAGGGTATATTCACCAGTGATATACTATAATGATGAATGCCAAAATGAAAGACTGTTCACAGACCAGCTACAATGATAGCACAGAATAATGTTTTTTCTTCTCATTATCATTAAGCACAAAACTGTGATTCATTACAAATAATCAGGCTTCATACTAGTATATATTGCAGTCCTTCTTATGAACCTATTCATATATGAGAATGAATGAGTGAATAATGAAGAAAGGTATGCTATCTATGCTGTGTTTGTGTATGTCTTCAGTTTAAAGCATGCCTGTGTGTGTGTTATTAAATTATTATTTACATACGGTATGAGTATGTATGTAAGTTAACAAATTTCAGCTATGTAAAAGTTAAGGGGTATTCACTTTTCTTTGCTCACATCATAACAATTAGCAAGGTATAGTATTATGCTCAATAGCTTCTGTAACATAAATCTTATGTTGAGAAATATACTGTGATTGATATCAACTTGTGCTTTAATTCAGATCTTGACTTAAAAATACAAGATCAGTCTTTATTCTTTTATAATGTAAATATAAATACAATGTGCAAATGTATATCAATAAGAATTTGTGCAAAATATTATGCCTTTTGTTCAGCTGTAAAACAGTTCTAGTTTCAAGTTAGTAGTTATTCGGCACATGTGCTTTGTAGAAATACAAATTCGGACAAGCTCTTGTCCTTATGCTGGCATGTAATTAGGCACTCTTTGGCCTCTCTTAACTGACTGACTATTCAAAATGGTAGATGGTTAATAATGGTTTCTCTATCAATGCATTTAACCTTCATAATTCTCTGGATTTAATGTATATTTAATTTATCTTTGCATTATTTCAAGTAACACTCTCTTAAACCAAGTCAGTCAAAACCCCATTTGTCATATAATGGAAGATCTGACACACAGACTTTTACAATGGATCTTTTTCATACATTCCAAAAATATATATACAGATTTTTGGATAACAACTAGCCTCTACAATGAGTATCCTTCATAAGTCGTGCTAATCATCTGTAAACATTCATAAGAAAGAACACATGATTGTGCCGTTTAAATAGATTGCTGATATATGTAATCCATGCATTTGACTGATAGCTGTTTTCACTAATGATATTACTATTTAAAGCCCGAAACACTATCAAAAAGGTATTCAAAGGTGTACATATGTGTGTGTGTATATGAAGTATGCAGTGATTGTTGCACCGGATGCAGTGCGATGAATCTCATTACATCAAGGAGACTGAATAGCTAAGATGTAAAACTAGCCTTGTGGCTTGACCCTGATCAAGTGTGTAGCATTTGATCCATGGTAGGCTTCTCTTGCAGGCACTAGTACCCCATGAGATCCAGTATAATACAGTGCTTCTTAACCGTAGCAGCAGGTGGGCAATTTGCATTTATATAAGATTTCAAGAGGACATAAAAGTCAGTTACAATGACTGAAGAATGAGAGAAGAAAATATGAACAGCAGGAAGCAAATGGTTTCACACATCATAGATGGCATTCTTGTCAATGCTTTGCATTAGTAAAAATGAATATATAAGAAAGACCAAAATCTTATTTACACAATAGTTTTTTTCCTCTTTTCTTATTACATTCTTCCAAAGCAATGAAACCTTTGCCTAATTTTCGTTGTTTGGCATTCACTGGAGGGGCTTTTGGTATAGCTAATGCTGTCTGTGCATTTATGGATTAAAGCAATAATAATAATAATAATAATAAAAAAGCACTACTGTGGTACTAGCTTTACTGGCAAAGGGCAAATAGCATCGTTTAGAAAATCTCTCTCTTTATTTTATCAGTAGCATGTTTATTTTGTAAAGAATAGGAACTTCCTTTAATTAACATACATGCACCATGAAAAAATGTTCCTTGTGAAAACCAAAGAAATATATAATTTTCATGAAGGAGAGATCTGGGAAATTCTTTACTCTAACAAGCTGTAAATTCAAGAAACCCCAAGAACTGTTTGAAGGCAAATGGATAAAATAAATATATACATATATGAATCACTAATAACATGGGTCACACTATATGCACAAACTCTTTGGCTTGAACTCTGATATTAACCATACTTAATTTTGCCACTAAGACCTGCATCTCCTAACTGACTTTTATCTTTTTTAAATCTTATTTTGTAAAGTCATATACACACAGTCAGCTCCCTCAGTCTTATGAGATTGAACAGTATGATTATCCAGCAGTTAGCAGTGAGTATCCATGAGTCAGAGGTACTCATTCATCATTACCTAAACCACCTAGACTCGTGGAACGCTCTCAAAGGCCCCTCCTCATGCATGGAGATAGTTACGTCCATAGCATTACATTTGCTGGTTCTCAGTGCCAGACAATGAATTTGAGATAGGAAAGACTTATTTTTACTCTGTTCTTTAATTTTCCTCAAAGAAAAAAAAAAAATATTTCACAGAAATATAAATGGATTGCTTGATTGACCTCTGGGACTCAAATTCATTCTCTGTATTATTTTTTCCCTTTTTTCTCATCTTTTTGATATGTTGAATACACAACTGGTGCTCCTGGCATAACAATTATATGCATCATTACCTATAAAGATGGGGGTTTATTACGAACTTTGTAGCTGAAAGAGAGATCCTAAAAAATCCACTAAAAGACTGTGGAGATTATATGTACAAGGGAATAAGTCTTCATAAAACAGGGAGCCTTACCTTATGTAACTCACAAAACTGGAGAAAGTTGCACAAATATAGAAAGGGGATTAAAACTTCTTTTCATCATTCTTCTTTACAAATTTCAGAAAGGATATATGACATGGCAAAGGAACTTCTTCTGCAGTGACATTGGTTTTCATGGTAAAATAATTCATGTAGTAAATTAACGTAATCAGATTTTAGATTTACACAATTTTGGGAAATTGCAATAAATCTAAAAAAGAAAAAAGAGGAAACAGTAAAGTAGCCTTTTACAATAACTAAGGCTCCTTTAAGTCTTCATTTTTCTTATGTAATGTCAACAATGAACATTAATTATTTTGCTCTCTCTTGGAAGTTCCTTTGACATTAGGTAAAATACAGTACCATAATATTCTATAAGATTATGAAATATATCTTACAGTATATGTATAAATGACTGACCACTAGAGTTATAAAGGATAGGCTCAATTCATACATACTGCAAGGTCTGAAGCTATATATATATTTTTCCTCAAATATTTCAAAAAAGTCTGAATCAATATTTGAAAAAAGCTTTTACAAAAAATTATTTAACATCTAGAGCAGGAATGTACAAATATCTATAAATTTTCCAATCATAAATAACATTATGTGTCATCAAAAAGGAGAAAAGGGCAACGCAAGAGCATAATCCTAAACAAATTGGCAGGCTAGCCCCAGAAGGATTCCACATCATCTTAACTATTTGCATAACTCATCAAGTGATGGTTTGACCGTCGTTTACTACATCTACCAGAATTGCATAGAACACAAAAGCACATCTTTGGTCTGGCCTGACGTAAGAACTTCAGGGTTGGTGTTTTTGTAGATTTCTTGCTTGTCATTACGGTTGGGAAAGAACTTCTTCTCCTCCTTTTATTTTTTTTTTTCTTTCTTATCTATTTCATGTCTGTATATGTCATTGAAATAAAAATAAAAATACTGGAAAGAATGGGTAGGAGTATTTAATTAACCCTGCAACTCTTGAGGACAAAATTTCTACTTTTGGGAAATAAAAGGTACTTACACGTCTCTTCACATATATGAAAAGGTAGAAGTAATCAAATCTCATTCAGTAATAATAACAAAGATTTTTTTTCCTCTAAAGCAGACTTAGAAATACAACAAATAACATGAAATTTCAAATATATGAACTACACTCTTTTTCAAGAGTATCAGATGAAGAGCTTTAAAAATTATATACATATTCTTTAAGGAGGGTGTCTAGGTACTCAAAAGTATTCTCGTACAAGTCAATTAGACATGAGGACGAGAGGTTACGGGTTACTAAAATACTCTCCCTACCTTCCATAGTCTGACCAGGGAAGCAGTTGTGAGCTGGCAGCAGTAGCAGTACAGCCTCTTACTATGGAAGAGATCCCTTGTAAAAAGAGGGTACCCTTGTATCACAGGGAAAGCCGTGGGTGTGTTAGTCTGACTTCCTGTCATGCCTAAAAATCTCTTGGATACTGAAGGTTGATTTTTGTATTACTATTAAGATATGTCCAGTTAATCCTATGGCTCTGGGAATGCCAAAAGCAAAGATAAAGAGATTTTACTTTCTTTTGAGGTGGGAGGGGGGGTGAATGAAAAAAGATTAAAGTTTAAAACAGTATGCTAGACAATTAATATTCGTAGCTTTGCATGTAAAACAGAAAGGAAAGAAAAGCCATTCATCCAATTCCCTGTATTTTCATCATTTCTAAATTCTAATAAAAAGTAATATGGATAATGCTTCCAAAAAAAAAATCTAGATTACCCTTACTTTTAAAAAGCCTTTGGTATTACTCCATTCTGCCAGTCCTTTTTGCATTACCATGGCAAGAAAAGAAATGTCATTCTGAAGTTGTTGACAGTGACGTAGGGGATTGAAACACTTGACTCGGATTTTTGTCCCTTACTCGTACTAACAGCTCCTGCTCAACATTTCCTCCAAGAATTTGGTAAGTCTGGCACAACCCACGACATATTTGACCAGACCAACAGCATATTTTTTCCTCTCAATTTGCATTTATGTGCATCACAAGTCTTTTAAGCTCACAGGTTTGGTAAAAATATGAATTGCTTTTTATTATTCTATCTAACCCTGGTTTATAATATTGTGAGTGATCTGGTCACATATGACTTTTTATCTTTTTATTTATTCACTTATCTATTTCTATTGTAATGCTGTGATATTCTTGACGAAGGTGAATATGATGATCACAGTATCTATTACGAGTTTCATAAAGAGAGAGTGACACAATAACACTAAAAACCCTAAACATTTCAAATATTCTTAGAAAGAGCATGTATGATAGGTCTATCACAGGGACTTAAGGAATACAAGAAAATGTTCAAGTCTGATAAGGCATTACACACACCTATCTCTGGAAAGAAAAACAAAAACAAAAACAGAAAATGAAAGAAAATTAATAAAAAAGACTAGATTAACTTTAGTGGAAGTTTTTGTGTTCCATTTTTCTCCTTTCAAGCTAACAATATCACAATGGGGGATTCAGAAAACACTTATCTCCCTACATATTATTACTATCATTGTATTTTTTAAATATTTTTTTATTGGGGAGGAGGATTATTTTTTTTTGTTTTTGTTTTTTTTTTTATATTTTTTTAGAGTGAATGCAGAGTTTTTCATATTATACTCTCGACAACATGCCATCTGGTATCAGAAAAACTCCGGATGACTTTACATAGGCAACATGAAGAGTGTTAAGGAATCAAAGGCATGAGTCTCCAATAGCATGGAAGACAGGCACTGCAAAGAAGAACAAATAACACAACTCCCATTAAAAAGAACAGTACTTTGCATACTAAATGCATTATAAAGTTTCTGATTAGAGCCATACTAAAGAACTATGGCTTTTGTTTAGCTTTTCTATTCTGGCTATTCACTGTTCCATTAACTGCCAGACTTACACCAATTACCACTTTTAATTTAAAAAGCTTCACTTTTTTCCTATTCACTTATACAGGCTTTGCTGCAGGGAAATCTGAGTCTGTGCCTCAGTAGCGGGCTGAATGCTAAAGTTCCGTAACGGGGACAGGCTTGTGAGGTGTCATAATGTAGCCCTGGAAATTATCATGGCTACAGTGGTCAAAACCGCCTCCTCTTCCCCGTAGCCTGTGGCCCTTCAGGAGGCGGTGCACGCAGGACCCGTGGTGGCGGTACAGTATCACCACAACCACTGCCGCCACAACCACCACAATCACAAAAACCACCATGCCAATGACCAAGCCTTGGGTGGCCGCATCCATCCCACAGGCTAGATCACTCAGCTCAACACTGTGTAGGCTTTTCCCTGCCAAATGAGGGGGTGATGCGCACTTCACACTCTCACTGCTGTTGGGGGCCTTGGTCAGTTGACGGAGCCAGGCTGCCGAACAGTTACACTTGATAGGGTTCCCATCAAGGCTCCAGTGTGGGATGTCCTTCCAAGAAGCGGCCTGCTCGCTGATCTGCTGTAGATTATTGCCGTGGAGGTCCAAGACTCTAAGTTCTGACAACATGCGGAAGGCATCCTGTGCTATGAATGTCAGGCTTGGGTTCTGTGTGATGACCACTTCCCGGATGTTCATGTTGTGTCCTAGGACGTCCTTCTCCACATGGAGGAGGTAAACACAGCCTGACACAAAGAGCGAGTGTAGACGACGGTTCTCCTTGAAAGCATCAGGAGGCAGCGTTGTGAAGAGGTTGCGGCCAATGTGCAGTTCCTCCAGCTTGCTGAGGTGACTGAGTGCTTCTGTGGGCACATGTGTGAGTCTACAGTCCTCCAGGTTCAGTTTACTTAAAAGTGACAAACCCTGCAAGGAGTTTCTGGTGAGCCCCTCATTAAGTTCTGTCCCTGATAGATCAAGGTCCTTCAAGGTTCTCATGGCCTCAAAATCAGTGTCTTTAATCTCTGTAAACTCATTCCCACCAAGACTCAGCTCTGCCAAGTCCGGTACAAGGGCAAGGTTCTGGGCTGGGATCTCTGTTAACCGGTTGTCACGAAGGTGTAGCACTCGTAGATTTAACAGACCAGCCAGAGCTTGATTGTCAAGTCTTTCTATCCGATTTTCTGACAGGTCTAAATCCTTCAGTTGCTTGAGTTGGATGAAAACATTTCCATCTAGAGATTCAATCGAATTGCCCCTCAAAGACAGTACCTGTTGAAAATAATGCAGTGT
>NC_061848.1:26917318-26919818 GCF_019202785.1 Penaeus chinensis
ACAATATCGTCGCTACTTTTGGTGAAAGAATTTCCGAATATTTTGGATAATTCACTTAGCTTTCACGGCGCTGTTGTGACTGGACACGCTAGAATACATCCGATAGGATGATGCGGGTGTGCTGAGCAGGATATATATATGAAGTGGTTTTCTTGAATGAGGCACGAGGGTGAGTGAGTCGTGCCCAGGGTATGGTGCATGTGATGTCATGGGTATGGTGAAAGAAGGAATGTCCTGGGATTCAAGCAAGTCATGGCACTCAAATGTGTTGAAAAAATGCAAGAGCAACATCCTCTTCCCTCTCTTCTTTTTCCACTTCTCATCCCTTCCCTTCCCTGTCCCCCGCCTCTCCACTTCTCCCTCCCTCTTTCCCCTTTCTCCCCTCCCCTTCCCAAACCTCCCGTCATTATTCTACCCCCCTCTCTCCCCTTTTTTTCCTATCCCCTTCCCCCAGCCCTCCTTCTCTATCCCCTTCTTTCCCTTTCCCTTCCCCTTTCCCTATCTCCTCCTCTACACCCCCCCCACCCCCCGTCTAGAACTCTCTATACCGCACCGACGCCCGGAGAAGTTCGAGAACGCCTCGGATTAACTCATAAAATTCGCCCCTAAGCTCGGAGGACGCGATGGAGACAGGAATGAGGGAGAGGAGGGGGAGAGAGGAGAGTAGGGGAGAGAGGGGGAGAGGGGAGAGAGTGGAAAGGGGGAGAGGAGGGGGGAGAAGGGGAGAGACAAAGAGGGATACGTGGGAGGGGCAAAGGGGGGAGAGGGGGGAGAGGGGGTAGCAAAAGGGAAGAAAAGGGGGAGGCAAAGAGTGAAGACAGAGAGGGCAGAAGGAAAAAAGGAAACAGGGAAAAAGTGAGAAGGGAAGAGCAGAGGAAGAGAAGAGGAGTTAAAGAAAAAACAGGGAAGAGGGAAGGGCAAAGAGGGAAGCAGAGAAGACCAGAATCGGAGAGCATTTTCTCCCTCCCCCACCCACTCACCTCCCTCCCCCCCTGCCCCCCAGCCGAGCGGGCGACCGGGCTAACTCCGCCGCGGGGAAATCAAGTCTCGCGCAGTAAAGAACACGAATGGCTGCCGCGTGACTTCCGGCAGGGCAATCCTCGGCGGCGCCTCTGGAGTCGACTCATCTGGGGTCAATCGAAGGTCGTTCCGATCGCCTCATGTCGGTCAAGGTTGCCCAAGGCCAAGGTCAAGCCGCCTCCGATTCGTTTCAAGTCGTGTCCGAGTCACGTCTGGTCAGCTCGAACTGCCCACTGCTTGCCGTACCCTCGACGTACCCCCCCCCCCCCGTTCCTCCTCCCACCGCGGTTCCTCAGACGAAGCCTCTCGTCAGCTGTTCGAACGTCCCCTCCGACCCCCGACCCATCGGTTCGTCCACGTGTGAGTTCCCGATAAAACAAGAAAACTAAATAAAAAAGGAAAGAGAGAAATGCGTGGGCCGCTGCACAAAAGGCGGTCTCTTGTGCTGGGCACTTTGGGCGGGCACCCTTTTTGTCGCGGTAGTTAATATCTGTGCCAGGTTTTAAAGAGACCGAGATCAATAAACCTCCGCGGTTATTAAACTCTCTTTGCCTCGAGTATTTTACTCATCATCAACTTCAACCTCCTCTCCCCATAGCGTTCGTAATAAATCGCATTTTTCCTTCCGAGGTAAACAAGATTATCTAACGATAAAAAGATCCGCCCCTCTTCTAGTTTGTTTCCCTCTCTCTCTTTCTCTCTCTCTCATTCTCTCTGTTTCTTCCCCCTCTCGCGCTCTCTCCCTCTCCCTTCCCCCCTCTCCCTCTCCCTCCCCCTATCCATCTCCCTCTCCCTCTCCTTCTCCCCCCCCCCCGTCTCTCTCTCTCTCTCTCTCTCTCTCTCTCTCTCTCTCTCTCTCTCTCTCTCTCTCTTTCTCTTTCTCTTTCTCTTTCTCTTTCTCTTTCTCTTTCTCTCTCTCTCTCTCTCTCTCTTTCTCTTTCTCTTTCTCTTTCTCTCTCTCTCTCTCTCTCTCTCTCCCTCTCATTCCCTCTACCAGCCTATCTATCTCTTATTATTCCTCTCTCTCTCTCCCCTCTCTTCTTACCATCCCTCACCCCTTCCTCTCTTCCTCACCCATCCACCCTCCCCTCGACCTCCCCGTGTGCTATCCCCGTCTCCTGCCCTACCCCCTCTCCCCTCCCCGGTACCACCATGATGCAAGGTACCCCCCGCCCGGCTTATTCCCCCGCTGTTCAGTATCGGCGTGGAAACAGAGAGCGCAGATCACGACATATCACCTGATACGGCGAGCTAATCACCCATTGTTACAGTCATTACCTTTGGGGGGAAAGACGACACTAGCAAGGGAGGAGGGGGGGGAGGGATGAGAATGATGGAGGGAAGGGAAGGAAGGGTGGACGGATATGGATAGATAGATATATGGAAGGATACAGTGAGGCTGGAGGGAGGAAGGAAGGAGGGAGAGGGATGCAGAAATAGAAGTGAGAGAGGGGGAGAGAGAGTGAGAGAGAGGGAGAGA
>NC_061848.1:26924818-26929818 GCF_019202785.1 Penaeus chinensis
TCCCCCTTCTCTTCTCCTCCCTTCCTGCTTTTCTCTCCTTCCCTTCCTGGCACCGAAGACCGAGAGAAGGAAAACGGAAGGAGAGAGGAAGAAGGAGTTACAAGACCGACGAAAGGGGTAGAATAAAGAAGGGAGAAAGGAGGGGGGAGAACGATGTATGGAAGGGGGGGGGGTTAATGGGGAGGGGGAAGGGTGGTTGTGGTAGGGGGTGTTTTAACTAGGTTTAATGGTAATGGGGATAAATAAATGGGGGGAGGGGGAGGAATTAAGGAAGGGTGATAGGAGGTGGGGCAGTGAGAAAGGAGTTTATAAAAAAGGCGGATAGGGTACACATGAAGGGTATATATGTATTTGTTTGGAAAAAGGTGTTACACATGTGGGGTGTAGGGCGGGTTGCGTTGACGTAGCGAGTTTGATGGGTTTGCGAGTGTTTGTTCTGCGGACTCATTTTATAGGGCGAGTAGGGTCCGAGTGTAAAGGTGTAGTGTAGGAGTTTAGAGTGTCGAGCGCGAGTGTCGGCGAGTGTGTCTTAAAGGGTACACAGGGGAGTCGGATTGGGTAACAGGATGTCAAAGAGAAAGGACCGGGAATAGAAAGGGTAAACAATGACTTAAAGGGTACGATACAACTGTGGGGGTTACTTTTAGGGGCGATTCAGTGGGGCCCGCGTGAGTTGTCGTGGCGAGTGGTAGGAACAGTGTTTGTTACCGATTTGTTTTTGCTAGGGGCGAGTCCGATAGGCGAGTTTGTTGTAGTGTGTGCGTCCGAGTGTTTTTCGCGATGTGTGCGAAGAGTGTCTCATAGGAAGAGGGAAGAGAAAGGAGGGAGAATACCGAGTAGTGTGTTGTAGGAAAGGAGCGGGAAAGGAGGGGTTAGGAAGGAGAGGGGGGGATAGTTTTTTGGGGGATAGCTTTGAGGGATGAGGTTCACATGAGGGTGGGGGTGATGGGTGGGGGGTGGGGGGGCGGGGGTCGTCATGAGGTCAGGAGGGGCAGTGACCAGGGGGGGTGGGGCGGGGGGGGGGGGCGGGGGGGGGGGTGGTCACCGGGGGGGGGGTCAGAGAGGGGCAAGAGGCGGGTGTTGGGGGTGGGAGAGGAGGCATGGCACGTGAGTTAAGAATTATAATTAAGAAGGTCCCAAGAAGGGAGGGCGATTGGGCTTCTACTTGACCGCGTCTCAGCCGTTCGTGTGTTGGTGAATTACTTTTACATGCAGGGGGAGGGAGGGGGAGGGGGAGATGATAGGGACTGTGGAGTAGGGAGGGGTAGGGTGGGAGAGGGCGGGGGAGGTAAGAGCGCTGCCTCCGAGACACTGAAGGAGTTAATTATGAAGAAGAGGAAGAAGAAGAGAAGAAGGAGGGGGGGGGGGGAGATTTGAGAGTCTCAGCCTCGTTGAATTCATTAAGATAATCATTAAGTTTAGGAATAATTAAAAGACTAACTTTCGCTGGTTTTCCACGGGAATGTTAAAAATTCAATACTGCCCTTGTCATTATGATGTAAATACCAATAATAACTGTTATTATCAATTCTCCATACCCAGTATTGCCAATTCGTTATCAGCCATTTTTTTTTTCTAAAACGGCATTTAATATCATAATCACTGCGTACCAATATTGGCACAAAAGCAATACTATAATCACATAAAGCTTTGGTTAACTTTCAAGTCTCACATTAATATCATAATTCCAGCTCTCAATATCGTCATTATTCTCAATACAAGAGCTGGAATAACTATGTTGGTACATTCATCATCCACCTGTTAACGCAAATAACTTGACAATCATATCCATTAATTCATTATTATCATAGAGATTTTATCAATACATGATCATTACTTTCATTCTGTCCTTTATCGCCGCAGATAAGGTCAATATTATTACCACCACCATAAGTGTCATCATTAATATCATCACAACTGACATCGGCCTCAACACCAAAGTCAACACCACACAATCTTCCAGTGCCATTGCTAATGTCAACACCACCATTAACATCCCCATAAAGCATCATCATCAATATCACCACAATCATCTGTCGTCACAAAATAAGGGGGGGAGAGGGGGGAGGGAGGTAGGGAGAGAGGGGGGAGTGTAGGTAGGGCTGAGAGGGGGAGGGATGTAGGGAGAGAGGGGGGAGGGATGGTGGTGGATGGAGGAGTGGGAGGGATGGTAGGGAGAGAGACGTGGGGGCGAGGAGTCTGGGGGGGGAGAGGGGAGGTTTCGGAGAGGGGTGGCGGGTAGAGGATCGAAGGGAGAGGGGGAGGGAATGGTAGGTTAGGCTGAAGGGAGAGGGTGATTAGGGAGGTCTCATGATGGAGGGATGGTGGGAGAGGTTGGACGAGGTAGGGGAGAGTGGAGAGGGGGGGTGAGGGGATTTGCAGCGAGGGGGGTGGGAGCGGTGGTAGGGAGAGTGCGAGGGGGAGGGCCAGGTAGGGAAGAGTGGATGTAGGTGAGGCTTAGGGAGAGAGGGAGGGGGTTTTTTTTAGGTTGGGCAGACGAGGGGGGAGGGAGAGTGGGAGGGTCTTGGTAGGAGAGAGGGGGAGGGGAGGTAGGGAGAGGGGGGGAGGGAGGTTCGGGAGAGAGTGGTGAGGGTATGGTAGGAGTGAGTTGTGGGAGGGAGGTAGGGAGAGAGGGGGAGGGAGGTAGGGAGAGAGGGGGAGGGAGGTAGGGAGAGATGGGTTAGGGAGGTAATGACACCATCATCGTCACCACCACCACCACCCGCTAATATAGCCACAACCCTCCATCGCCGCCAATAGCATCACCATCACCATCACCATCATCAACATCACCCTGAGTTTAGCTGCCGTGGTCACCGTAAGCATAAATTCGGGGGCGGGGATGGAGATGCAATCACGGTCTAATAATTGTGTCTATTACTGTTGTTATCATACCCATAATCAACGGAGGGGAAGAGTTGAGGGGAAGAGAAAAATAATAAAGAGAGGGGAAATGATGAAAGAACGGGGAGAAGGAAATTAGGGAGCGAGAAAGGGAGAAAGGCAGAGAAAAAGGAAGAGAGAAAATTCGGACCGAGGAGGGGGAAAGGGAGAGAAAAGAGGAAGAGGAATCGGAGAGAGAGGGGAACAGAGAAAAGCGAGAAAGACGGACAGCGGAACAGAGAGGAAGGGTAAAACTCGAGGGGAAAGAGAAACAGAGGGCAAGGGAAAAGTGGGAAGAGAAGACTGTGAAAAAAGAGAGGGGGGGGGGTGAAAATAAGGTGGCAGGGGGGTGAACAAAGAGTAAAGAAAGGGGGACGAAAAATAAGGAATGGATAAGAAGATAAGAATTGAGCGATAACGGGAAGAAAACGAAGGGGGAGGAGGAGAAATAGAGAAAAAAATATGAGCATAAAAGAGTGGACGCAGTAGAGAAGAGAGAGGAAGAATGAGCAAAAAAAAAAAAAAAAAAATATAATAATAATAAGAAACCTACATTTTGAACGCTGAATCACTACTCGTCTCCAAAATTTAAATAGATAAGCAAAAATAAAAAGTCAGACGAAATATCCACATGAGTGATGATAATAACAAAGAAAACAGATCTGCAATCACTACAAATAATGCAGATATCTGCAGAATTCACACAACAATAATAATAACTAATATGATGAAATAGTTATTATCATGATTGTGATGATGATTGTGACGCTGTTGTTTTTGTTGCTGCTGATGATAATGATGATGATGAAGATAATGATAATAATAATAATAATAATAACAATAATAATAATGAAGAGGTGATGATGATGACGGCGACGAAGATAATGATGATGATGATGATAATAACGACAATAATAATAATAATAATAATAATAAAAATAATAATAATAATAATAACAAAATAACAATCGAATGACAATATCAATAATATTGATACTAACAACAACAATAATAATAATAACAATAATAATATTAAACACAATCATAAAAAACAATAACCAAAACAACAGTATTGATCACAATAATAATGAAAACAGCAATGCCTTTTCATTTTTTTAAAAAAAATACGACGATAACTGCGGCCTCAAATCCCGCCCTAGGTCTTCTTCCCTCCTGCCCTCCCTCCCTCCCACTCCCCCTCCCTACCCCTCTCCCTACTTCCCTCCCGCCCTATCTCCCTACCTCCCTCCCCCCTCTCTCCCTACTTCCCTCCCCCCTCTCTCCCAACCTACTCCCCCTCTCTCCCTACTTCCCTCCCCCCTCTCTTTCCTACTTCCTCCCCCTCCCCTCTCTCCCTACCTCCCTCCCCTCTCTACCTACTTCCCACCCCCCTCTCTCCCTACCTCCCTCCCCTCTCCCTACTTCCCCTTCCCCCTCTCTCCCTTACCTCCCTCCCAATCTCTCCCTACCTCCATTCCCCCTCTCTCCTCCCTCACTCCCTCCCCCTCTCTCCTTACCTCCATCCCTCCCCCTCTCTCCCCCCTCTCTCCCTACTCCCTCCCCCTCCCCCCCTCCCTCCCTCTCCCTCTCTCCCCCCTCTCCCCCTCCCTCCCTGTCCCTCTCTCCCCCCTCTCCCCCGCCCTCCCTGTCCCTCTCTCCCCCTCTCCCTCCTCTCTCCCCCTCTCCCCCTCTCTCCCTCCCTCCCTCCCCCTCTCTCCCTACCCCTCCCCCTCTCTCCTCCTCCCTCCCCTCTCTCCCTACCTCCCTCCCCCTCTCTTCCCTTCTCCCTCCCCCTCTCTCCCTACCTCCCCTCCCCCTCTCCCCTCCCTCCCTCCCCTCTCCCCCTCCCTCCATCCCCCTCTCTCCCTACCTCCCTCCCCCTCTTCCTCCCTCCCTCCTCCTCTCTCCCTCTCCCGCCCCTCATCTCCCTCCCTCCTCCCACCTCTCCTCCCTCCCTCCCTCCCCCTCTCTCCCCCTCTCTCCCTTACCATCCCCCCTACCTCCATCCCCCTTTCTCTCCCTCCCCCCTCCCCCTCTCTCCCTACTACCTCCCCCTCTCTCCCTCCCTCCTCCCCTTCTCTCCCTCCCTTACACGCCAACTCCCGCCCCCCCCACCC
>NC_061848.1:26934818-26937318 GCF_019202785.1 Penaeus chinensis
GATGCAAGCAACATTACTGCCATTAAACTATATTGCCAGAAACTGAGAGGCTCGTATAATGGCGGAGTCGGGTTCACTTGCGCCTAATGGTTAATTATGGAATAACAAAGATCTTATCCCGCGCTGGACTTGAACATTCTCTTAAGACTTACGACCGCGATCCTTTAGCGGAAGGGAGGGGGGAGGGGGGAGCGAGGGAGGGAGCAAGGGAGATAGAGAGGGAGAGGAAAGGGGGAAATAGAGAGGGAGGGGGAGGAGGAAGAGGAGAGGGAGAGGAAAGGGGGAAATAGAGAGGGAGGGGGAGGGTAGGGAGAGGGAACAGGAGAAGGAGAAGGAGGATGGGGAGAGGGAGGGAAGAAAGAGGGAGGAAGGGAGGAAAGAGGGAGGGAGGGAGGGAGGAAAAGAGAGAAAACCAAACGGAGAGGACGAAAGAGAGGAAATTAAGAGCAGAGTATCCCGCGTGGTATCCCGTGGCATTGTGTTGTGCCACGCATTACGCTGTGAAATTCGGTCCTCGCGTCCTCGCTGCCGGAGCACACCTGGCATTCCAATAAGGGTATGTCCTCGCGCCCTCGAGGATGTTGCTCGAAGAGAAACTACGCGAAGGGGAAAAAAACTTTGTTTATTTATTCTTCTTCGTTTTCTTTTGCTTTATTTCTTCTTTCTTTTTCTTGTTTTTCATTCGTTCGTTATCTACTGTTATTTTCCGCGATTTACGAAGTTCTCATTTTCTCATTTTGACTTGTCGATTATCGTTAACAAATCCCCTGCCTAGAACATCCATACCCTACCCCCACCCCCACCCACCCACAACCCATATACCCCAAACATATCCGGCCAACCCTATCCCCACCGCACCCCCTCCACTCACCTCCCCCACCCCAACCCCTTGCCAACCCACTGCCACCCTCACCTACCTCCCCCTCCCCCATCCTGCAACACACCTACAACATTTGACCAGAATCCACGTGCGAGTGTAGCGTAGTGTTTACGAGGGGGAGGGGGGAGAGGGGAGGATGGAAAAGGAAAGGGGTATACAAGAGGTGGGGGGAGGTGAAAAATGAGCTGGAGGAGGAGGAAGAGGAGGAGGAGGAGGAAAGGAAAATACGCGACGTGTGCATTACGCCCAAATATCTGTTTGATTAATGCTTGCGAGGTCTGTTTTCTATCATTACGTGGCGTCGGCGCTGTTCGTGCAGACCGTCCACTTTAAGGCAGGAGAGGTGGAAAAGGGAGGGGGAGGAGGGGGAGGAGGGGGAGGAGGGGGAGGAGGGGGAGGAGGGGGAGGGAGGGAAGAAAGAGGAAGGGATGAAGGGAAGACAGAGGAAGGGAGGAAGAGGGAGAAAGTGACGGAGGTTTGTGTGTGAGGAAAGAGAGAGAGGGAGAGAGAGAGGGAGAGAGAGAGAGAGAGAGGAGTGAGAGAGAGGAGAGAGAGAGAGAGAGGAGAGAGAGAGAGGGAGGAGAGAGAGAGAGGGAGGAGAGAGAGAGAGGGAGGAACGAAAGAGAGAGAGAGAGGAACGAAAGAGAGAGAGAGAGGAACGAAAGAGAGAGAGGGGGGAGAGGGAGGAGAGGGAGGAGAGGGAGGAGAGGGAGAGAGGGAGGAGAGAGAGAGAGAGAGAGAGAGAGAGAGAGAGAGAGAGAGAGAGAGAGAGAGAGAGAGAGAGAGAGAGAGATAGAGATAGAGAGAGAGAGAGAGAGAGAGAGAGAGAGAGAGAGAGAGAGAGAGAGAGAGAGAGAGAGAAAGAGAAAGAGAAAGAGAAAGAGAAAGAGAAAGAGAGAGAGAGAGAGAGAGAGAGAGAGAGAGAGAGAGAGAGAAAGAGAGAGAGAGAGAGAGAGAGAGAGAGAGAGAGAGAGAGAGAGAGAGAGAGAGAGAGAGAGAGAGAGAGAGAGAGAGAGAGAGAGAGAGAGAGAGAGAGAGAGAGAAAGAAAGAAAGAAAGAAAGAAAGAAAGAAAGAAAGAGAAGAGAGAAGAAGAGAAGAGAAGAGAAGAGAAGGGAAGGGAAGGGAAGAGAAGAGAAGGGAAGAGAAGAGAAGGGAAGGGAAGGGAAGAGAAGAGAAGAGAAGGGAAGAGAAGAGAAGGGAAGGGAAGGGAAGAGAAGGGAAGATAAGATAAGGGAAGATAAGATAAGAGAAGAGAAGAGAAGAGAAGGGATGGGAAGAGAGAGAGATTCCGACAGTGAGTAAGATATAGAGAAAAACACACAGGCAGACGAGGAGAGAGAGAGACATAGAGGAGACGACCCGAGAAAGCGAGAGAGTAGGAGAGAGGCAAGAAAGACGGCCTAAGAGAGCGAGAGGGAAGGAGAGACGTACGAGAGACGGCCTGAGAAAGCGAGAGAGAAAGCGAGATTTCCTCCCGCCGTGTATTTGCGTAGCGCCGAGGCACTGACATGCTTTGCAAAACTTGTTGCAGCCAAGGAACCCGAGTTGCACGATCCAGTTACAAAGTTTTGGACAAAGGTAGTTTGTTCTCGTCTCGCTCTCTGTCTGGGCGCTCGAAG
>NC_061848.1:26942080-26948085 GCF_019202785.1 Penaeus chinensis
CTTTGGTGTATTTTTTTTTTTTTTTTTTGTGCTAATACTCGGTCTACTTAGGGGTAAAGGTTCGTGAGTTAATTTTTTTTACATCTGGTGTAGATTTCCACGTGCATCACATCCCCCGCTGTGATAAAATGGTGAGAACGCAACTATCAATTTCTCAGACTGAAATATTTTAGACCTCCCTATGATGTAACCTGTTCAATAAATATCATACGTCATATCACTTTCACAACAGTCCAGTCAGGAAAAAACAAACGACATCTGTGTTAATTTCTGGTTTCTGACCAAAGCTGAATGCTTAACGTTCTTGGCTTGGTTCTCCTAAACGGCACATTACTGGTATACTCTATCTCGCACCCTGAAAGGCCTGAAAAAGGCTAGACAAATCAAGTATATTAAGCTGATATCTTAGAATAGATCATAACTTACAACACCTGGTTCCCCCTGCCAGCAGGTGGATACTCAACCCGAAGGAGAAGAGGAAGAATTCTATGATCTTGCATTTTTCTTCCATACACTTCCACGCAGAACGCAGACTTTTTACATTTACAACTTACACATCTACATCAGCACACAAATCTGTATTTTCCTTCCACCCCTTCTCATACACATTCACACCCCTATACCACAACCACCACGATTCCCGCACCACTAATCGTGAGGTGGCAGCGTGACGTAGGCCTGGAACCTTACATCTGTTTACTGCAGACAATCTTTCTCTGAATAATTTTATCTTATTCTACTTGGTCCTATATACCCCACGTACAATAATCATAAAGAATCATGAATATGATAATAATGATGTAAATGTTAACAGTAATACTGAGATATAATAATATAAATAGTACAAATAATATAATGATAAAATACTGATTAAAAAATAATAAAGGTAATAATATAGTATACTGTAAATATGATAATAATTATAATAATAATATAAATAATATTAATAATAATAATGATAATAACATAATAATTATAATAATAATAATATAAATAATAACAATAACAACATAACAACATAACAATAACAACAATAACCAACATCTCAACAATAACAACAATAACAACAATAACAACAATAACAACAATAACAACAAAAACAACAATAACAACAATAACAACAATAAAGATAAATAAGATAATAAAGATAATAATTATAATAATTAATAATAATAAAAAAAACAATAATAAATACAACAACAATAATCATATAGTAAAAATAATAACTATAATGCATTAACTAATAGTGATCATAAACATATAACAATAATAATGAAGATGATAATAATGATAACAAAAATAATAAAGGATAATAGATAATGATAATAATAAAAATAATGATGATAAGACCAACAATAATAATAATAATAAAATAATAATAATAATAAGGATAATATAAATAACAATAACTATAAATAATGTTATCAGTAACAGTTATACACTATATAAAAGAGACGAAAGAAGGGAAAGCCAGAGAATGTTTGAACAAATTGGTGAACATAATGGTTAATAAGTGATACAAGGCAAAAAAGCAATAAACCTGGAAAGGAAAAGGTGACAGAAGTGTAGTTAACAAGCTGACAGAGAAGTATATGAGTTGCAGTTCCTATTAAGACTTAAAATATTACTACATAAGCAACGGATTAATTCGGCTTCCCTAAGCTCTCGGGTTAAAGTCGAAATGAAATCGGTGTAAAAAGCCAAAAAGGTATAAAGATAGATTAAGATAAAAGACTATAAAGAAATAACATGTGAAAATAGAAAGAAGAAGCAAGTATTTAGACTGGAGGGAATATAGAACCACAAGAAAAAGGAGAAAATGTCTTAAGGAACTCTATAAATGGGAAAAAGACCAAAGCCTCCAACTGACACCAAAACAACGGGTGAATCCAAAAACATAATGTCAATACAGTGTCAGAACAGACAAAATAGGTTCCAACCAAGATCTGAGGAAATGATAGCGCTGGATTATACACGGACGCTGATATTATCCTAGAGGGCAGTAATATCACCCATCATAATTCATGGACAATCATAAATTGTTCGGATATTGTCTACCTTCAAGAAATAGGCCAGGACATACAGGATGAAATTTAAGCATGGAATAAGTGCGGTTGCCATCATGGAAAGAGTGAAATTGACCAAGATGATGAAATAAAAGTTACGTATAGTGAGATAATAACAACGGTTACTAGGAAGGCTACAAGTATCTTGAAATACAAATTTACAAATGTAAAGATGAAAGCTTGCTGGAAAAGGGGTACTGTAGAAAAATTGTGTGGTTATGAAGTCAAAACTGAATGGAAGGAACAAAAAGAGCTATAAATCGGCAGTTTCATCATGAGTTTCGGTGTAGGTATTAACAAACGGTATAAA
Source organism: Penaeus chinensis (assembly GCF_019202785.1). Taxonomy (NCBI): domain Eukaryota; kingdom Metazoa; phylum Arthropoda; class Malacostraca; order Decapoda; family Penaeidae; genus Penaeus; species Penaeus chinensis. The sequence goes on from NC_061848.1 coordinate 26,944,457, forward strand.
GAAGAGCTAGATTATTAAGAGGAAAAAACGAGAAAGGAATGAACACGAGCAATGACTAAATGCTAGGATTGGGACCGTGGCGAGGATTTCTGTGAGAATCGAAAAGGTGGAAGGTGGCTGAGAAGTTGAGGGAAATTGTGTAGGAGGAAAAGAAGTTAGACCTATGTGATCGGTATATTAGTAAACTCTGATGATGAGATGTGAGGAAGCCCGAATCCGTTGAATAATATTAAACAACAAAGGAAGCCGTAACGACCAAGTAAAAACCTAAACAAAAACAGAGACGGACAAAGGGAATTAATGTAAAGAGAAGATATTAAGGCCGTATATTTGGACAAAATCGACGGGAAAATGAACTGGCAGTAGATACTTAAATGAAGTGTTCTTACTAAATACTATACGAAATTCAATATCGACAAAAAAGAAGAAAAAAAGAAGGACGCATTATGCAGATGATAATGAGTGTAGCAAAACTTGCAAGATAAAGTTGCTAGATTTCCTGTATCGGTACTCAGTGAAAAAGAAGGATTTGAAAGTTATTATCCGAGTGAACCAAAAAAAAGGATGACCAAAAAAAACAGCAAAAAAACCCCAAAGACTGTTAGAGAATGGTGAGTTTAGATCTCGTGGGACTTTACCATTAACCCTTTGTTATAGTGTTATTGTTCGCTCTCAGTGGAGTCTGACCAGAAGAATGATAAATGAAATATAACATTGATAATTATAGCACTGATAATAATAACATCATCAACACAAAACAACAAGAAAAATAACAATGAATGTTAACATCAATAATGGCCAAAGCTAAAATGCTATTAATGATAATGAAAAATAACAAATATGATAATAATGGTGATAATAAATAACAAACAATAACAATAATAATAATAATAATTATAATAAACAAATTTTAATAAAAATAAAATAATGATATATTATTGTTGATGATGGTGTTGGTAATACTATTAATAATATAATATAAATAAAATTGATAAAAGTGATGATAACAATAAATAATTATGATAATAGTAATAGTGATAATAAATGACAATGATTAATGATAATAACAATTTGATATAGATAGTAATAATAATTTAATAGTAATAGAAAAAATATAATAATAAATATTTACAACAATGAAATAGATGTAGATATGATAATGAAAATAATAATAATAATAAATAGAAATTACTAATATTACAATTACGATATTTAAATTACTAATTAGTTATTATAACGAAAATAAGGATATAACAACATAACAGCAACAACAACAACAGGAAAAATAATAATGATGATAATCAATACTAAAAGTAATAATACTAATAGTAATAATACTACTACCTAATAATAATAATAATAGGATGATAATGATAATTTCAATGTGGGATAATAATATTGATAATAATAATGATTATGTAATGATAATGAAAAAGATAATTATTTATAATTAATAGTAATAATAATTATGAAATGATGGATAAATATAAACGATTATGATAATAGTAGATAATAGTTATAATAATGTTATTATTATAATAATAATAATAATATTAAGGATAATGATATGATATTGATAATGTTAATGTTAATAATAATAATATTGATTTTAATATTGATAATACCAATAGTGAGCTGTTTTTAAGGGCCATAATCTTACTTTTTTAAAAATATCTTGTTTCACTTCCCTACATTTACAGGGGCTCCTGGATTCTTGTTTTAGGGATGCACTCGCTAATGCTCAGTAATACTGAGTCTTTGCGTTAATTATTTCTTTAAGTTCAGTGAGAGCTTATGTGATGGAATTACTATGTGCATGAAATATATTCTCTCTCTCTTCTCTCTCTCTCTCTCGCTCTCTCTATCTCTCTCTTTCTTCCTTCTTCTCTCTCTCTCTCTCTCTCTCTATCTCTCTTCTCTCTATCTCTTTCTTTTTCTTTCTTCCCCCACCCTCTCTTCTCTCTCTCTCTCTCTCTATCTTCTTTATTTCCTTCTTTCTTTCTTCTCTCTCTCTCTCTCTCTCTCTCTCTCTCTCTCTCCTCTCTGTCTGTCTCTCTCTCTCTCACTCTCTCTCTCATCTCTTTTCTCTCTCTCTCGCTCTATATCTTCGTTCTTTCCTTCCTTATTTCTTTCTCTTCTTAATTTCTTTCTCTATCTTCTTCTTTCTCTCTCTCTCTTCTCTCTCTCTCTCTCTCTCTCTCTCTCTCTCTCTCTCTCGCCACAGGCTGCAGGTAATGAGAACTTCTTCCCGTGCTAAAATAGAATGTTTCCTGTTTCCAGTATCGGCAAAACACCAGCATTTTTTAGCTCGAACCGTGCGAACCGTTTCCCAGTTTGGAAATGCTGGAAAGTTTTATCGCCTATATACAATACTATTTTATGCAGCGTTAGCAATCTGAAAGGCGTCGAACAAGGCAGCCCATCGCATAAGAACTGCCACTCTTTAGCGGCTATGAATATGAATCTAGTCTTGTGAGTCTATTATATCTTAAGGTTCAGTGAGAGCTTATGTGAATCTATTACATTAACTCCTCGACCATCAAACGACAACTGTATCGATTTTTTTTCTGTATATCTCAACTTCATTATTATTATCATTTACATTCATCGTCATTTGTATTATATTAATATCATCATCCCTATTATAATCATCATTATCATTATCAATGTCATCATTACTCTTCATTATCATCATCATTATCGCCATCACATTATTATTTTCATTATCGTCTTCATCACAATCATCATTATCTTCATCATTCTATTAATCTTCTCTCTCCTCGCGCGATCCCTTTTCCACACTATTGTGAATCACTTCCGAGCTCAATCCAGTTTCCATTAGGACCGATTTCTGCGAGCGAGGAGATCTTAAACGTTTGCTAAAAAGATTCTCGCTGATTTTATATATATATATATATATATGTGAAGGATTTTGCGGAATACCGATAGTGATGGAATTATGATTATAATTTTAGTGAGGTGTTGTGCATTATCATAAGGGCAATGGAAGCCCATTGTACTTCTGGCATTAACAATAACGTTCGAACATGATGGTTTGTAAAGGTGATGAAGGATGATGACTTAAGTTTCGAAATATAACATTGACGATGATGATGACGTTAGTGATCATAATATTATCAATAACGTCATTAATAATGATACAGTTTTCAATATCTTCCGACCTGACCGCGTTAACCACTCTAAAGAAGCTTATTTCTGTCTTCTCAATGCGTGGACATCACACCTAGGATGTTTTCTTTTATTGGTTCGTTATACATAAAAATCCAAGAGTTCCGTACCTATATAGTTTTAGCGAAATTCCAGATTCATTTTATGAATGTGATGATTTTTTTCTTCAGTATACTGGAGCCAGTAATGGGTTGAGGTCAGTCATAGTCTAGCGTTTACTAAAGAATTATTATTTAATATGGAGGAGCTTGAGTTAAAGTGCACATTTTAAAAAAATTAGGTTGTTTACGGTTAACTAAGTCGGAATGTGACGAATCTTGCTTGAATAATAGTTTCACTTCAAATTTTCTTATTTTATTCCTTTAATATATATCTCGTATCGCTTTCAGTAAATATTGTTGATTTATTTACTGCGCTGGTGTTCATACACCACTCACACA
>NC_061848.1:26960685-26963185 GCF_019202785.1 Penaeus chinensis
AAATGTGTACCGTCAAAAAATATATATTATCGTACCACACGAATTCATTACCTATCTGTCCATCTATCTATCTATCGGTGGTAAGAGAAATCCTAACAGCGACGAGAAGAAAACTGCATTAATAAGAAAATTACTACAAGGCTGTTTGGCTGCGATTCATCTTATACGTATTGATAACGCTGTTGTTCTAATTTAATTTGCGATGCAATACATCCGGAAGATAATAAACATCAAGGCTATTAACAATCATAACAATAATAATGAGAGTAAATTTATAAATGACGATAAGGGCAATAATAAGGATAACAAAGCAGTGATGATAAATAATGATGTTAACAGGTATGATGATAGATATCAACTCTGGCATTGATTATGAAGACAATATTGATGGAGGAGAGGTTTCGCCTTTCACCCCGCCTTCACCCCCCCCCCCGCCCTTTGCCAGCCCCAGCCACCCCTTCCCTCCCTCCCTCCTGTCCCCCCCTTCCCTCCCTCCCTCCTGGCCCCCCCTTCCCTCCCTCCCTCCTGGCCCCTCCTTCCCTCCCCCCCAGCGACTCATCCCTCCCCCCCCCCCTTCCTCTCGCAACTTCATAGGCGCGTCTCCCTCTTCGAGTTATTTTAAGGGAGAGGGGGGGAGGGGGGGAACGGAGGGGGGAAATACGAGTATAAGTAGAAGGGTGTAGGGAGGGGGGGGGAGTACGGGGGGGGGGTAGGGGTGGGGGCGGCATTAATAACACGGCCTCTGACAACCTCAGTGTGATAGGTTATGCTCGCTGGCGTGTGGTAAGGAATGGTATCGATTTGCCTCTTGTTTGTGGCCTCTCCTCTTCTGGGTATTGTTGTTCTTTTTTATTTCCTCTTCCTTTTTCTGGTTTCTTTATGCGGTCCATTTCTGTGACTTCATCTTTTTCCGGATATATGTGTGTGTATATATATATATATATATATATATATATATATATATAATTTTTTTTTCTGGTTTCGTCTTTTCATGAATTCTTTTCCCTCGTTTCCTCTCTCGGGTTTTGTCATTTCCTTCTGTGGTTTGTTTTTCAGGTATTGTTTTTTTAAGGAAACATTTTTTTTTTTTCTTTTTAGATCACTGGTGGTAGTCTGCGTGTAAAAAAAATGACAAAAATGTCATGTCTATTAGAGAAAAAATAATGATGATATCAGTATGTGTTATCTTGTAGTTATCATATATATATATGGAAAAATCAAATACATTTAGCGAATAAGATCAGTGTGTGTTTGCATAGATGTATAGACGATAGATAGATAGATAAATAGATAGATAGATAGGTAATTAGATAGATCTATAGATAGATTGACAGACAGCTAGACAGCTAACTAGACAGATAGATATATAGACAGATAGACTGACAAATAGATAGATGGATAGTTTGGTAGTTATATATATAGATAAATAAAAAGATAGATAAATAAATTGATAGATAGATAGGCAGATGGGTAGAGAGATAGATAGATAGATAGGCAGATGGGTAGAGAGATAGATATATAGGTAGAGAGATAGACAGATAGACTGGTAGATAGATAGGCAGGTAGTTACTGCGAGAAACAGATAGCTGGACAGGAGGATAAACGGACAGGAAGACAGATGGCGCGCCCCCGTGCAGCCTCCCTCCAGCCCGCTCAAACGGCTTACTTGAGACGTCGTGCTATTCAGTCTTTGGTCTTCCTTGATTGCGCTTGTATGATGCCGTTCTGCTTGAGGCCACGCCCCAGCCGTGCCACGTGACCAGCCAGTGAAATACTCCGCTTATCGATGTCGAGAGGAAGTGTTAGACTTGCTTGGTTGCTCATCTGGTTCCTCCCGCCCCTTCTCTGCCCAGATCATTCGGATTGGGCGGGGGAAACTTCTTCACTTAAAGGCTCGGATTCTTTTTTCGCCCTCTCTCTCTCGCTCTCTCTCTTTATCTCTCTCTCTCTCTCTCTCTCTCTCTCTCTCTCTCTCTCTCTCTCTCTCTCTCTCTCTCTCTCTCTCTCTCTCTCTCTCTCTCTCTCTCTCTCTCTCTGTGTGTGTGTGACCCAGCACTCGGCCCGTGTGTGGCCACAGGGAAGGCGAGGATTTTAGAGTTCGTAGTTTCGTTTTGCTGGCCATTGTTTCCTCTTTCCGGATGCTGGCAATGATATGGCAGCGCTCCTTGCCACGGCTGTTCTTCTGATTCCATTATAAATCGCCGTATGGGTTCGTGGAGATTACCCCGATGTAATAAAGAAAGAAAGAAAGAAAGAGATATATGTATGTGTGTGTATGTTTGTAGTATGTATGCAATGTGGTGTGTTTATACATGCACGTAGCGGGCGGCCATCCAAGCCTTCCCTGGCCGAGTGAGATCAGGCGCCGCAGACTCGTCCAGCATTCGACTAAAAGCAGAAAGATATTGTGGTGACGGATCACATTAATGAAATTGTGATTGACTTTATGGTAATTTGATGAAAGAGTAATAGGCTGACGATCGACTGTTTGGGGATGTGA
>NC_061848.1:26975685-26978185 GCF_019202785.1 Penaeus chinensis
GATATATTGATGTGTTAGAATAGAGATTGTGTATATAGATATAAATACTTTATATAGTAAATATTCATAAAGAGTTATATATAGATATATTTAATTATGTTATAGATTTATCACTCTATATAGATATATCAATATATAAGATATACTAGATAAGATAATATAGATATATATAGAAGAGAGAAGATATTTGAGGTGGTGATGAGAATAGAGTGTGTTGTTGAGATATAGATGAGATTGGGTAGAGTATATAGAGAGGTATAGAGAAAAATCATATAATATATATATATAGCTATATAGTATACAGAGATAAGTGTATCATATATATAGAGAGATAGAGATAGATATATATATATAGATATAGATTTAGATTATCAGTATATAGATAGATATAGATATATATATATATAATAGGGTATAGAATATCATATTATTTATACTATATATATATCTCATAGATATTCTATATATATCTCAGACTCATCTCTTTAATTTTATTTGTATATATAGATCTCAGATATATAATATACTATCGCCATCTCGTATCTATATATCACTAGATCTCTATCTCTATTTAATTATTTATCTCATTTCTACTATCGATTTCTATGATACTAGATATACTATCTACATCTCTATATAGCGATAGTGAGATATATCTAATTATAGTATAATATATATATATATATATATATATCGCTCATCTAGTTAATTCTTTATATATTGATCATAGATCTAATTTAATATATCTATATAGGAAGCGAGATGTATATATATATATATATTAAGTGTATTTCGATAGTGATAGAGATATATAGTTAATATATATAATATATATATATATAATATATGAGAGATAAGAGCTCTAGTTTTATATTCCTATCTATACTAAGATCTCATCCTATTTCTCTCCCTCATCTCTCTATAGATCTATATATCTACTATATACTTTAAATTATTTAGATATTTCAGAATATATCATATAATATCATTATACTCCTCTCCTCTCGCGATCGATATATATATATCTGTACAATTATTGATATATTTCTCGATATATCTTTATCTTTATATATACTTCACTCCTATCTATACTTCTCTATCAAGCTCCTATTAGAGATCAAGATTGACTAGATAATATCTATATATCTCTAAGATAGCAAGATAGCTATGGGAGAATCTGAGAGCTATATAAAAGATACTCAGACTTACTAGATATATAGATGTACGTCAGGGTATCTAGGATATATATAGCTACTAGAGAATATATATAAGCTATCATATATAGAGATAAATATAGAGAGAGCGAGATTGTAAGTCGGTATAGTCATGGGATAATATATAAAGATTTAAACATAGATATATCTATCTATAGATAACTTTACATATCGGATACTCTATATCTCTATCATTTCAGATATATAATACTATAGAGGATATAGAGTACTATATATCGATAATATATTTAAATAATTCGTATATAGTGATATACTAGAATTTAGCTACTCTAAGCTATAAGATCTATATCTATATCTATAATATTTATATCTCTAATGCGTCTAGCTCGATCTTTCGAATTCTCTCTATATATTCCTTCTTTCCCCTCCTCTTTCTCTCGCTCTAATCTTTCTATCTCTATCTCTCATCTCTCTCTAAATATCTCATAGACTATCTATCTAGATTTAATTCTTTCTATATTTAATATATCTCTCTATATCTATCTCTATTAATATTTACCACTCGCCTCTCTCTCCATCTCTCGCTCTCTAGATCTCAGATCATCTCCGTATCTCATAGATATCTCTCTCTCGATATATCTATATTTAGATAGAATCGATATCTACAATATCTCAGATCGTTAACTGATTTCTATTATTTATCTCTCTATTCTCTATATCTATCTCTCTATCTTCTCTGCTCGTCTCTCTCTTTTTAATTATTTCTCTCGTTCTCTCATATATATAATCTATATATATATAGTACTTATTTCTCCTCTTTCTTCTCTCTACTCTCTCTATCTCACGTATCTCTACTATCTTTTCATTCTAGATACGATCTACGATATATCATAGTATAGGAATATATTTATATGGTAGATAATATGAGAGATATAAGAGGATATATAGATATAGATAGATAGATATATATATATTGAAGTCTTGATAGAGTGAAGAGATATATATATATATATATGATATCGAGATCATAATATATAATATATCATTCTATAATAGATATATTTCGTATAGATATATATATATATATAATAGATATATTATAGTGGTGACTTAGTAGAGATTGGATAGATATATATATCTATATATATCTCTCATCTTCTCGCTATAGACTAGAGAGCTATCTTGATTAATACTTCTTTCTCTCTTTCTACTCATCTACTCTCTCTATATCTATCTATCTATTTGCATTATTTATCTATTTATATCTATATCTATCTTCTTCACTATATATAAGAGATAGACTATTTATAGCAGCTCTTAATATA
>NC_061848.1:26985685-26988185 GCF_019202785.1 Penaeus chinensis
ACACACATACGTATGTGTGTGTGTGTGACGTATGTTTGTGTGTGTGTGTGTATGTGTGTGAATGCATCTATATACAGGTTCTCACTCTCCTCTTTCCATTTATCTTCTCCCCAACGCAACGTCTCTTTCATACGTAACGAAGGGGGGAAAATGCCAAAGGAAGATGTGGAAATCGAAGGCGAAGAAAAGGGAAGCAGCATTCGTCTCGGGCGAACGTGCGCGGACGAGGGAGGACGGACGTTTGTTTGTCGGCGTCAGGTAAGTGGTTGATGGACCTACGGGAGGGGGGGGAGGGGAGCGGGGAAGAACAAGGGGAGAGGAGGAGGAGGAGGAGAGGGGAAGAACAGGGGGAGAGAAGGAGGAGGAGAGGGGAAGAAGAAGGGGAGAGGAGGAGGAGGAGGAGGAGATGGGAAGAACAGGTTGAGAGAAGGAGGAGAGGAGGGGGGAGAGGGGAAGAGGAGATGAGAGAAGGAAGGAGGGTAGAAAAGAAGAAGACGGGGGGGGGGGGGGGGGGGCAAGAAGTGAGGAGGTACAAAAAGAAGGGGAGATGAAGGTAGGGAGAAGAGGGGAGAAGAAGAGGCGAAGAGGGGATAGATTAGAGGAGACATGAGGAAGAAAAGAAAAGTGCGGGAAAAGAGGAGAAGAGAAGGAAGGAGAGAGGAAGGAGAGAGGAATGCGAGAGGACGACGAGAGGAAAGAGACAAAGGGAGAAGATGGAAGGGAGGACGGAGAACAGAGAGGAGAAGAGGGACGAGACCAGAGAGAGGGAGGAGAGGGAAGAGCCGAGGAAGAGAGAGAAGAGGGCGGAATGAGAGGGAGAGGAGGAAGAGGGGAGAAGAGGGGAGGCAGGCGAGTCTGGAGATAAAAGGAGGGAACGCCAGAGCTCTTGACAGAACCTCGCGAGGGTCAATCACAAGCTCAAGCAGGACGACGGAACCTACGGCCTCGCCCTCGCCTCCTCCTGCTGCTCTCTCTATCTCTTTCTTTCTCTTCCTCTCTTTCTGCCTCTTCCGTTCTTTTCTCCGTTTCTCCGTTTCTCTTGTTTCTCTCTCTTCTCTCTCTCTCTCTCTCTCTCTCTCTCTCTCTCTCTCTCTCTCTCTCTCTCTCTCTCTCTCTCTCTCTCTCTCTCTCTCTCTCTCTCTCTCCAACAACGAAAATACAAAACCGTAGGACGATTCGAGTGATTTTTCCCTTCCATGGAGTAACACCAAAACGACTACCTACCAGAGAAAAAAACTATATGGAAATAGCTAACCCGAGGAGAACAGACAGAGACAGAGGCGGCTCGAGAAAAATTGTTCTCCCTCCTTCAAAGCAAAGGGGAAAGTTGTCAAAACTGTTGGAAGTACCTCGAAGTTTGCGATCAAAGGCGCGGCAGCCCCGCCAGTGGCAGCATCGCCCACTGAAATGTCAAGTGATTAGTTTGTAGACTGCGAGAGAGACCAAACACGTCGGCCGCGGAGACACCAAGGTCCTCGACGACGGATGAGCCGGACGAGACCTGCCCTTTTTGCGGGCCGTCGGCGGGCGCGGAGAGGGCAGGAGCGAAAGCGAGAAAAGAGAGAGAAAAAAAAGGAAAAAAAGAGAGCACAGCTGACGGTGCTCGTCATTAGCCAGGAAGGCTCCTGGTCTGTCTCAGAAATATTACGGCCGGGGCGACAGCGAGGGAAACATTTCTTGCGCGGACCATAAACCCGGCCGCCGAAGTTCACTTGAATATCAAGTCCCGGCGAAGAGGCGCTCCGGAAAAGGCCATTTATTCGATGTCAGACAGGAGGAAGCCAGAGGAACGATCCTCCAACGCCCTCACGCAAAAGGAGTTACATTTCCCGCGACGGCTGCAGCGGGAGGGAGGGAGGGAGAGAGAAAGGGAAGGAGGGAAGGAGGGCGGCCACGGCGGAGGAGGGAGGGAGGGCGGCCGATGAGACGTGTGACCTGCGAGAAATGGCCAGCGAGGAGGCCACGATGCATGGGAAGCTGTTCGTCGAAGGATTCTTGGCCAGACTTGTGCGTTTGCTTGTAATGTCTTGCATTTAGTCATTTATTTCATCATTCTTCCTCTTGTGAAAGTAGTATCATCATTATTATTGTTGCTGTTGTTAGGCTTTCTTTTTATCGTAATTATTATTATCGCTACTACTATTACTACTACTACTGCTACTAGTGTAATTATAATAATTCTGATATTGGAGTTACCAAATAGTAACTTTGCTATTATTGTTATAATTCATTATCATCAAAGTGTACCAGTTATAATCATCACAGTTATTATGAGGGAAGGAGGGACAGACAGACAAATAGAGACAGAGAACCAGAGTAAGAGAGAGTGAGAGAGAGAAATTCAGGCAAAGAGACACAGACGAAAAAAATAATAATATAATAAAATACAGACAGACAGCCAGCCAGACTCATTCCTCACCGACCTGCGCGCATTCCCCGACGGCAGAATAAGTGTTTAAACTGGAACTTGCGACTGTAAGGACCTTCTCGGGATTGAGCC